>NW_017537423.1:1301159-1303731 GCF_001853355.1 Bactrocera latifrons
ACTTTCATCAATATTTTTTTAATTTTTTATTTGTCAGCCTATTACTTAATTCACAGCGAATTTTTAGTGAAAATTAAATAATATTCCCTCTTATTACGAAATTCTACGAATTTTCTGCACAAAAACTATTTATTACTTCAAATTATTATTACCAAATCAAGCAAAGGCTTCCAAATGACCGTTGAGCGCGAATGTGAACACGTGTGTCGCCCCTCTTGTGCGCTTTTGTTGTAGTGAAATTTTTCCTCCACAATTTCCTTTGCTTTTTTTACGAACGCTTATTGTTATTGTTGTTGTTTTGTCTGATGGCAGTACTGTACTTGTGATTTCATTTCATTCCGTGCATTTATTTCGAACGCACAGCGACAAACGACCAACAATGTGCAGCTTAACGCGTCGGGTCTTTTCATACTTTTTTTTTTTATATGTTGGAAAATTTAACATTATATTCAAAATTAATTGTTCCAAAGTTGCTTGCTTGTTATTGCCCAGTCGTTAAAAAAATACACTTGGGTAGCAAATAAAAAATAATCTAAATCTAAAAAAATAATAAAAAATTGGAAAAAAGTGAAATAATTTCATTTTCATTTGAAGTGAAATTGCAGCATGAGCTTTTAACGGTCGCAATGACTGTACTTGTATGTGTGTGTAAAGCGTTTTTTGTTCGGCGCATAATACGCATACAGACGTATACGCATGTGTTGAACTCCCTATGCAACAAGACGTTGTAACGGTGTTTCAAAGTCATAATCAATCACAATGTGCACTGACTGCATATGTATGTGTGTATATATAGATACCTAGGCATTTCTGTTAAAATCACTTTGAAATTCCACCTTTGCTTTCCTTCCATGCTTAAATTGGTATTTTCTTTCTTCATTTTGCCCAAATTGGTAATTTTTTTAATATTAATTTTTACATGAAACTAAGTTTTTATTTTTTTTATAAAATTTTAATATTTCTTATTAACTGTTAATTTTTTTTCTTTCTCTGACAATTTCGATTTTTTAATTACTTTATTTGGTTTATTAGAATAAATTTTTTATTTGGAAAGTTTCGCTTTCTTATTATTTCTCCAAATTTAAAATTTTTGGTTATTCAGTTATTCAATTTTATCATTTTTTTCTCAATTTTTGAAAATTAAAAAATTTTAAATTTTTGAAGAGAAAAATTCTTTTTAGTTGATTTTTATACCTTTTTGAACTTCTTTATATTTTAAAATATTTTTTTTATTTTTACTATGCTTCAAAGATGCCATTACATTTTTTGAAGAATTGAAATAATTTTAAGAATTCAAATATTTTAAAATTTTTTTTTTAATTTTTGCTCTAACTATAATATTTTGGTGTTTTTGTACTCAGTTTTAATAATTTCTAAACAATTTTTATTATTATTTTTAATATGTTCAGCGTTAAACTTTCAAGAATTCTTAACTTTTCTTAAAATTTTTTTTAATGTTTTTGAAAATTTTTTTGAACTTTTAATAAAAAATAGTTTTCAATATTTTCCGATTTCATCTTTCTTATGTGTGTTGTCATTTGGATATATTTCCATTCATCTTTGTTCTTTTTTCGTAATATTTTCAGTTTAAACTTTTCGGATTTTTTTTTTAAATTTTTAATAAAAATAGTTTCCTTTATTTACCGATTGTTGTAGTTGACATTCACTTTCGTTACAAATTGATTTTCCATTATCGTTATACACCACTTAATTAGTGATTTAAAATCGTTTTGATGCGTCCGTTTTCTTTACAATCTTCCCATTTGGCAGACAAAATTTCACTAGCCCATTGAAATTACGCGTTGGTTTTTTTATTTGTTTTCATTTATATCTCGCTTCTTCGTTGTCACTACTTGGTGAGACTTCAATGGAAATTTTTAAAACATTTTTGTTTAAAAAATTATTTCTATTTTTCTTTGTTGTTGTTGTTTCTTAGTAGCCACCTAAATGCTTATGCGCAACATAGAAAACACAACAAATATTGTGCAATAATTTTGAATTTCACACTTCCAGTTGACTTTGACGCAAAGCTGAACGGCGCTGCAAATCGAAGTAAGCTCAACTCACGTGGTAATTAATGGCCTCAGGGGGATATGGGCCCTCATCCTATGAGCTAACTCAGAGCTCATTAATTGTATGCTAACAGGCCATCATAAATATGCTCAAACAAGATTAGTTTTTACCACCAATTATAGTGTGAGTTGAGTTGAATGATTATTAAAGCGAGTTTCGTAATTTACAAATGTAAATAATTTCAAAGTGACGAAGTTTTCTTATGCAACTAATTATAATCAGCGTTTGTTTAAATGAGAATTCAATTGGCGAGAGAAAAATTGTTGCAAGTCAGTAAGTCTTGACAAAAAAAAGTATTTTTTAATAAAAAGAAAAAATATTAAATTTTGGAAAATTTTAAATCGAAAAAGTTTCATATTTTTAAAGTTTTTTTTCGAATTTGAAAATATTATTTCTGTTTTAGACAAAAATATTTTATTTAAAAACTGATTTTTCAGACTTTCGAAAAAAATATTTAAATTTTTGTAAAGGAAAATTTTTATTTATATTTATATGTATA
>NW_017537423.1:1304834-1307904 GCF_001853355.1 Bactrocera latifrons
TCATTTTTAAAATTTCATCATTTTTTATTATTTTAATTCTCTTTTATTTTCTTTATATATTGAATATTTTACATTTTTGCCACCTGATAAAATTCTAATATTTCTTTGAAAGCCAAAATTTCACTCAATTCACTCAACCAACGCTAATTATTCCTTTGTTTGTCTTATTAGTAACCTGTGTGATATATTTCTCTAATCTACTATTTTTTGTTGCTTTTCTTGTTGTTATTGATTTCTTCATTCACCTGCATAGCCGGCAAATAACCGTACAAGTGCGGTGATTAATTAGCATCTAACGTTCTTGTGACCGGAATCCAGCTCAGCGTCCGCAGCTCAACGCTTTCGGCTTCAGCCGCAACTCCACTTCGCTTGTCTGCTGCCTTTTATGGATTCTCCATTTCTATTTGTTCGCACAACAAACATTTATTCAAATTAAATTAGCATAGAAATGCCAGCGTACAACGGTTTCCAAGCGTAGTTTCCCAATTCTAGTATCGATAACGGCGGCTGCGCGGCTTTGTCTGGCAATGACTCAGTTCCAGGCACATATAAAAAGGCGCAGCAGCAGCGACGGCGGCGTTTTTTATGTTGTGCGGCGAAACCGTTTAGAATTTATTCGCTTTTGTTGTTATTTTTTGTTGTTGTGTGCTTTTTATTTCTGGAAATTTACATTTTTCTCGATTATGGAGATTCTATAGACAAATGTGCGTTTGTGTGTGTGTATGTTTGTGTTTATCTTTTGATTTACATATTTTCACTATTCCTTTTTATGGCGTTCTTAACATTGTCATTAAGTTACCGAAATATTTTCGTCTGTCGTCTGCTGTTTTGGTCATAAAACGCTTTCCATTTTTGCTTTGTTTGGCTATTAACAGCTCTCATGCCATTATTGGCTACATAATCCGGTGTTGTCGTTAATATATGATGCTGACTTGGTGAACGGGCACTCGGTTTGGATTTTGAACAAAAGCAAATAATAAATAAGTATTATTTTTTATCCGAAATCGTTTACCGATAAATATCATATTTTTCTCTATACATAAGGTACATATAAAATTGTTCAGTTTGTCGAGCTGAATCGATTTAGCTAAGTCCGCCTTCTATCTGCCTGTAAAAGCGATCTATTTCCTCGGTTTATGACACATAAATCTGAAATCTTACCCTTTTCTCTTTAAGAAGCTGTTCATTTGTTGGAATCAACGATATGGCAGCAGTATGGCATGTAGCTGCCATACAACCTTAACCATCGAAAACAAGTCCTTGTATGGAAAATTTTTTCATTTGACAAGCTATCTTCGCAAAATTTGGTACCCATTATTTTTCAGGACAACAGTAGAATCTCCGAACATATTTTTCAAACGGACGACTATAGTATATGGCTGCCATACAAACTGACTAGTCAAAATCAAGGTTAGAGTCTTTATATACACTTGTATGCTGTAAAAAATGCAACTGTTTAGGGTATTATAGCTTTATTGTTTGTCATTTATAAAAACAACTCCAACAACAAGATCTAAATTACGTCTGTGAATTGTAGTCCCTTTGGTTTGCCTTAAAATATGGCAATTATTATGGAGCTCACAGTTCTTCTATATTTTCTGAGTAAAATAAAGACCTTTTATCTTTGCTAGTCTCATATTCACAGTGTAAACTAGATATTTGCCGAGGTCTTTCAGAAATTATTAGAATTGAGCTCACTTATCCAGTTTAGCGCATTACTTTGAAGGAGAATTCACCGATGTGTGCGAGCTGTAAATTAAAAACCACATCATTCCTATAAATATAGCGGAAAATTATGCCCCCCTATTTAAAATTTGAGAATGAGCTCATTGCTATTGTCAATCCAGCCATATATGTACTTATAAGGTACACTCCGCATATTTGTGCCATTTTACTTTCTATTTTGTTTTAGCCAAGCTTCTTTCACTTTCCAAGCAGAATTTTTGAAGGCAACAAAAAAATAAAAAAAGGAACTTGTACTTGTAAAAATTAAACAAGAAAAACATATATAAAAATAAACAAACAAACAAAAAATATATATAGGAAAAATATTAATTATAAAAGAACATAAAAATATTTTTTTTCCGATTTAGGTGCAAAATTTTCCTTTTCTTTTGTCACCTTAAATGGTTAGCGTTTGTGTTAATTCTTTATTGTTTTTATTTTGTTAACACATAAAATAGTGTTTATTTAAAAGTAAATTTGTTAGTGTCATAAAAACGCTGCGACAACTCCGAAAAAGTAGCGGTGAAAGAATAAAAGCATAAATTTGGCACTCAGACTGACTAAATTACACATCTCTGTGGTGACCCAGTGAACTACTTTGCATATTTGCGCTTAAACGCCCAGTTTTGTCTTAAACACACACACACACATACATGCTCTCGCAGGCATTTAGCGGCACGCAAGTGTATTGTAAATGCTTAACAGTTGTATTTATTTTATTCAAGCGCTAACGGTGACTATGCATAGTTATGATTTTGTTGTTATTTTTATTCCACATGCTTTTGTTTGGTATTTATGCACAAATAAGGCGTTTAAATGGCTAACGAACCGTTTTACTTTCACATTTGCTTAGAACGCGAGCGAGTGTTCAACGCTCTTGTTGGTTTTTTTTTTATGTTACACATACACATGTAATGAGTGTGTGTAAGTGGTGCATATATTGTATGTAATTCTATATTATACCTAAAGCAACATATGCAAAGCGTGGTTGACCTTCTCAGCCTCTCAATTTCAATTGAATGCCGAACAAGTTCGTTGCTTAAGTCTTTTGTGTGTAGAGTAAGAGAAGAATATGCATAGAGGGGATAGTCTTTGTAGTGATTTTTTGTTAGGAAGTACATATTAAGAAACAGAATTCAAATTCGGAAGAATCTCATAAGAAAATAAAATAAAAATCGCGAAAAAATTATTTTTGGGAAATTTATGTATTTATCTACATACGTATAATTTAAACTGAAAAACGTATATATATACGTATGTATGTATGTACATTACATTACATTAAAAATACTAAAAACTAAAAAAAAAATTAAATTTGTGTTGAAAAATGTTCATATTTTGAATA
>NW_017537423.1:1308905-1312609 GCF_001853355.1 Bactrocera latifrons
AATAAAATTTTTTTTGTTACTAAAACTTTAAATACAAAAGCAAAAATACATGTATAATATATCCACTTTGAAAAAAATTTAGAAACATTTTGTATTCAAAAATATTGTTTTATTTCTGTCATTCATCATACGATAAAGTAACACTTTATTGCCTAAAAAATGCGCACAAATAAAAAACCGAGCAATAAATATAGCCTTTTCAAAAATAAAGAAAGTATTAACAATTTTACTGCAGCAATTATTCTTTATTTATTTTACTATTACTCTACTCTTAAATTTCTCAAAACTATCAATGCTTCGCTGCCCTTTAAATGTTTGTCTTAAGTAACTAATTGCTTTGCTAATAGCCTGTTTGCTCCAATTTGTACACTTGTTGCTTACTTTCGGATCATTTATAGATTTACTTTTCCGCAAACGTTAAATATATTTGCCTTCGCCCTAGTTCAGCAAATAAAATTTTAGCGGTTCTGCAAAATTCTTTAATTCTTGCTTTTTTCTTTTTCACCTCGGTCATCATACAGCGAAATGCTTTTAAGAGCGCTTTCTTCTTTCAGCTTATGAACGTTTTTGTTGCTTAGCTGGGTGCTAAAATGAAGCGAAACATGAAAAACATAAAAAGTCAAGATTTACTTTTACTTTGAGTAATTTGTTGCAGTCTAATTGTTAGCATGAGAAAAATCAATATTTATTTATTTTATTTTTTAACAGCATACAATATTTAGTATTTCCATATATACATACATACCATGCTAATGTACATATTTATTCGGTTCAAATTGTTGGTAGTTAAATAATTATTAATTTTTTGGCAATTTTGCGGGAAAAGTAACGTTTTGCTTAGAAAGTTGGTACATAAAAGAATTGCCACATTATTACTGGCGATTAATGAGCAATAAAAAAAACTGCTACAGTTCGAAATTGCTATACTTAACTCGAAAAAGGTTATAAGGTATATTAGTTTCTTTCATATCGAGCCAAAATCCATAGGTTGACTTTCACATCACCTGAAGTATTTTAAGAAGTACCTGAAGTATTTGAACTGAACGTATGTAACACAAACCTGAAGAAATCCATTTGACGTTATAATGTATTTAATGTGTGAAGAAAAAAGTTAAAAAAATAAGAATTCCTGATCACAGCGCCATCTGGTGGAAGTATTTTATTCATCCTGCCTTGATTCTTGAACCTCTATAAGAAAACTAAATCAAACGAAAGCAGTTAAAATGGGTCTTATGTGAACATTTCATCATACGAACATGTATCAAGAAAATTTGTTACTTAGTTGCTTAGCAAATTGTTATTTTCTGACTAGAAGCTCTTAATAGGTTCTAAGACGGGTGGTTTTGGAATGCGGCGACTACTGTATACATCAGATGTTTATATTAACAATATTAACCAAAAGAAAATATTTATTTATTTAGAAAATAAGTGAACTCATACCTCTACAACAACAGCACCATCTACTGGGTAAATACAATTTTTCATAGAAATATAATTTTAATACATTATATTTGAAAAATTAGCCTGAATTCTGAGTATGAAAGTTTATCTGTACACTTTTATTAGAAATTGCTTCGATTGAGCCACTTGCCAGAGTTTTACTGTGTTGTTGATTATTATAATGAATCGTCCGTATATAACAGCACTAGTCCATCAGTTTTTGAGATATGGATATCGGACCACTATAGCATAAAGCTGTCATACAAAGTGAACGTTAAAATTGAGTCCTTCGATAGAAAAATTTTTCATTTAAAGATTTCTTCACGAAATTCGGCATATAATATTGCCCAAGGAAGGCGTTCAATCCACGTATAAATCGTTTAAATCGAATAACTACGGCAAATAGCCATACAAATTGATTGACCAAAATCCAGTCCTTGTAAGGAAAACGTTTGTTTTTAACTAGTTATCTTCTCGAAATTTTACATGAATTATTTTCCAAAGCAACGCTGTAACTTTCGAAAAAATTATGCAGCTCGGTCGTATATAGCATATAGCTGGCATACAAACTAATTGATCAAAATCAAGTTTTTGTAAAAAAAATCTGCTCTGTCAGACAGTTTTTTTGCCGAAAAATAGAATTTTAAAAATTTCCCTCATTTTAATTGTGCATGCATAAATATGTTAAATAACGGTGATCAGTCAATGATAAACACAGCTTATCATGATGTTTGTTTTTATTTTTATTTTACTTTAACTTCTATGGCAATTCTACAACTCATTCTCTCTATGCTTCAGTTCTGCTTTTGCCGTTTAGTTGTAAACGCACATTAAAACAAAACAAATTATTTTCATTTGCTTTTAAATTGATTCGCCGTTTCATTCATCAAGCAAATTACAATGAAATGGAGTTAAGTCAGAAAGCAAGAAAAAATAAATAACATTTATATGACTGCCAGTGCCCAAATTAAGAGTATATAAGTCAAAGAGTAATTTGTGTTTACAATATCAATCACTCAATCAGCGGGTTATAACAGTAAAACAAGGCACTCAAATGTCCGAGCATGGAGCGCACAGCTAGAAGTATATTGTATGTGTATAGGTGTGAAACTAAATTTTCATTTCACTACATTTATATAGGGAATCAAGAAAGTGCTGAAAAAAGTTAGAATAAAGAATATAAAAAAAAATTTTATTTGAAAAAAGTTAAACAAATAAATTCGAAAGATATAATCCATTTCACTGCATTTAAATAGAGAAACAAGAAAGGACTGAAAAAAATTAAAAAAAAAATAAAAGTTAGAACTTTAAAAATTAAAAAAAAAATTAAAAAAACCAAAAGAAAAAATTTTAAAAAATCTATAACATGAAATAACAAAATTATTAAATTAAAGTAAAAAAACACACTTACACAAACACCTTTATCATCTGCTTAAAATCCATTCTCACCCAATTCGTTCGATTGAGAAGCGCGTTCATATCCGAAATTGAAAATGATAGCAACTGCACGCTTGCAACCCGCTGGTGCTTTTTTTAACTCTTTGCTTTCCTGCTTGCTCCTCAATGATGTGCCGCTACTTTGCTATTAACCCATTTCTCATTTCTTCCATTTGCGGTTAATTGTGCTTTAATTAATTTCTTAACAGCAAATTCTATTCTTTATTGTTATTGTTGTTGCTTTCCAGCCACCCATTTCGTTGCGTGTTGCAATTGCGGTATATTAGCCGCTCGTTTGATTTGTGTGATATGCGCTTTAAGGCACAACTAACACCATTTTATATTCATTCCATTGGTTTGGCTGTGCAAGTTTGTCGCTTAAGTCTTTAGATTTTAGGCAGCATAGGCGGAATAAAAGTAGTAAATGTGTTGGAAATGGTTGTTTGTCATTCGTATATGTTGAAATTCTTCTTTAGGAAATTGATAGCTAAGTGAAATTAAAGTCCAGCAAGAATGTTGAATCAATTTTTGAAAGCGTTAAATTTAAGAAAACAAAAGAAATATTTTTAGCTGGCGATAAATGTGTGGTCAGTGAGCAATTCTTGGGCAGATGTCATCATCGATTTTTTTTTGTGTTTTTCACTTTGTAACAGGAAAACAATAGATAGTGAATTCCTAAATTACTCTTTGAGAAACTTGCAAATATAACTTTTTTTTACAAAAATAGAATATTTTAACAATTTCCTGTATTTTTGAAAAATACTTCAAAAATTAAATTTTTCTCACAAAAATTAATATTTCTGGTTTTCGATATTTTTTTTATCAAG
>NW_017537423.1:1313716-1325737 GCF_001853355.1 Bactrocera latifrons
AATTTTGTTGATTTTATTACTAATTTTTTTATAAAAAAATAAAAAAAGACATATATTTTTTTACGTTATTCATGATTTGTATAAAAATGTATTCCGGAAAATGTTTTGTAATGTGTTAACATTCTTCAGTTACTCAACCACAGTATGTGTTTTTAACAGAGCTTCGTTGTTAGTCAAAGCATCAGCACCAGTTTAAACAATAATTGCTATTTAATTCCTTGGAAATAATTATTTATAAAATTTTCTACTTTGCCTTGAGCCACACACACTTACACACACAGACTCTCGGAGTGTATTAAAATTCAAATTTGGAAAATTTATTCGTTTTCTTCAAACACTTCGCTATCAAACTCTCCAGCATAAATTGCATTTGTGCGTGCTAACTTCATTTAAGTACCGTTAGGCCGGCATTAAAGATTATTTATATGCACAAGCACACAAACACGCGCGCATATGAGCGCTACAAATATGTGCTGTGGCCTAATCTGCAGCTATCTGTGCTTCGAATGACTATAATTTCAGCGCAAAAACAACAACTTTCACAATTTTTTATTCGACTTTGACAAAATTGATTTGCTGTGCAGCGTTTTTCACTCTTTTTGCGTGCCGAAGATGCCGCCTGAGTGGGAAGTGCGACGCGGCAGGCAGCTTGATTAATCTGAAAATGGGTGTTAATAAACAGAAACACACATAGAGGCACAGAAAAGCTCACAAAAACACAAAGCCACAAAAAGCTCATACACACATACATGCGCACTTAGCAGATTGGCGCATATACGGAAAGCCGTAAAAATTGCAGATAAATTTAATCACTAAGTGCGCGAAATGTGCGAAATACAAAAGTGCTTGGACCAAAAATGCGAAAAAGCAACAACAACAACAACAACAAGTGGCATGCAGAACCAGCAGAACTTTCTCGACAACAGGAAAACCGCACTTCAATTCGTGGTTGTTGTTGTTGCGGCAGCTAGAAAAAATGCCATGAAAATAGTTTGCGCTCAATGATCGATGTTGATTTTGCATGCGGGCGACCGACGACTGGCGACCAGCTGCCAACTACTGCTAGCCAAACGAGCGCGTCACACTTAGCATGTGTGTGTCAAAATGTGCAAATACGTGCATGTATGTGTGTATTTGCTTGTGCATGGAAATGTGTTCTGCCCGCATAATATGTAATGAGGCTTGCGTTTTCTATGAATTGTTTGAATCTTTTGCAAAACAAAAAAAAAAAAAAAAAAACAATACATTAATGTGAAATTTCTAAATTCGGTATTTGCTGCTATGTAGGAGGAACTTTTATTGAAAATCATGAAAAAAATAAATTAAAAATTTATAAAACATATAAATTAGTGACAGTCAAAACAAGAAAAATCGTTAACTACGGCTGCACGTTAAGTATAATATCCTTCACAAATACAAAGATTCCATACGAGAACTTTATGTTAACCGTTCAGTTTATATGGCTATATACTATAGTAGTCCAATCTAAACAAATTTTGCAGAAACGATAGCTTTGGGCAATAATCCATGCCAAATTTGGTGAAGATATTTTGTGAACAAAAAATGTTTTTCATACAACGTGTCATAACGACTTGATATTGGTTGATCAGTTTGTATGACAGCCATATGTTATAGTTATTCGATCTGAACAATATGTTTGGCATTTCTAGTGTTGCGCTGTAAAATAATGTATGCCAAATTTTGTGCAGATAGCTTGTTAAAGAAAAAAGTTTCCATACAAGAATTTCAGTTTAACCGATCAGTTTGTTTGGCTGTTATATGCTATAGTGGTCCGATTTGAAAAATATATGCGGGAGGGTGGCCCTAGAGAATAATTTGTGTTAACTTTTGTGAAGATATCTCGTCAAATAAAAAAACTTTCCATACAAACACTTAATTCCGATTGTTCAGTTTGTATGGCAGCTATACGCTATAGTGATCTGATCTGAACAATTTCTTCACAGATTTTAACGTTGAATTCTAAAATAAGCTATGCCAAATTTCTTAAAGGTATCTTGCCAAATGAAGAAGTTTTCCATATAAGAACTGGATCTTTATCGATCTATTTGTATGACAGCTATATGGTATAATTATCACTTTCTTAGTCAATAATCTACGCCAATTTTCGTGCAGATATCTCATCAATTAAAAAAAGTTTTCCATACAAGTTTCCAAATTGATGGTGATCGCTCAGCATGCATTTTAACTATATGCTATAATGGTTCGATTTCGGCGATGCGTACAAATGAGCAGCTTTTAGATCTTAATTGTACCTCGCAACTCAATATTGTGTCGTCTATCTTAAAATCAAAGCAACCAGAGTCTACTGTGAAGAAGAATCGCCAACAACCATCTATCTACATTTGGATCGTGGGTCTTTTAGCCAGCTTAGTGTAAGCAAAACAATAAGAGACAATAAGACTTTGTTTGTTCGGTACTCAGAGCTCATATGAACTTTTGACGCTAATGAACTCAGTATCAAATAGGTTTTAACGTTCCAAAAAGAAAATAACCCTTACTGAATTTGTGTATTATACCTCCTTTGGTTAGTAGTATTAACAATTTTCACCAGAGAAAAAGTAGAGCCAATTTTAACTTGAGGCCTTACATCATCGTTGACCTCACATTACTGTGTTGCAGCTGTTTTCAAAATCGATCCGCTTACTTTCTTCCCGAAGTACTTCCTTATTCTCGACTTAAATTTTATGGAAGGTGAAGTAAATTCTTTCACAGCCTCACCGAACCCATTCACCTGCAATTGCACAGCATCAAGTAAATTTGTATAAAACTCTGCAATAGTTACATGCAATTATCTGGCATTTAAGTAGCTGCCGTGCGCTGTAATCCTCGCGATTAATTTTCCACCAACACTCAAGGCGACTGACACCACAGCAAATGCGCTATGACATTTGTGGCCGCGGCCATTGCCAACCAGCAGCCGGCGGGTATAAATGGTAGCAACGACACTGCCGCGCTGTGGCGCCACAAATCGCCGATTCGATGAGAAATGACAGAGTGTCGTGCAGCAATGCTAGCGACATTAGTATTGGTGACGCTGCCGTTTGACGGTCGCACAGCGGCCGCAGCTGCAAGGGAGCGCTTAACTGGCAGCCAGCTATCCAGCAACCTGGTAGCAGGTGGCGCAAGAGGCTTAGTCAGGTGGAAGCAACTAACATTTCTATTCGCCAGCTCAAGCAATGGTGGAAAAATTTTATAGTTTGTTGCTGCAACTGCCACTGCCACGGCGGCTGTTGCATGCTATCATTTATATGAAGCATTGCGGTGATTTGGTTTCACATAAAAAAAAGTATAGAAGAAATATTATTGGAAGAAAATCTCAAGTATTTGCACTGCCCAGTGGGAAAAACTGGAGTCGTGCAAATAGATATTGGCGATCATGATGACACGTAAGCTGTATTCGTGTGGCGAGGTGAGGGGAAAAAATTAAAAATTGGTTAACTGTATTGACTGAATATAGCAGTTGTGTCACGTGGGACTGTGAGTAAAATAAAAGTTTTTTTTTTTTTGGATTTCAATAAAGAACGTAAAGAATTTTGCTTACGAAGTTTTCCACACAAGGATTAGAAATTCTTCGGTCATCTTATATGGGAGCTATATGCTATAGTTGTTCGATCTGAACGATTTGTTGAGAGAGTGTGCCGCTACCTTGGAAAATAATTATTATTAAATTTCGTGAAGATATCTCGTCAAATAAAAAAGTTTTCCATACAAGGACTAAATTCTGATCGATCAGTTTATATGGCAGCTATATGCCATAGTGCTACGATCTGAACAATTTTTTCAAGGATTATATCGTTACGTTTCACAACAATCTGTGCTAAATTTCGTGAAGATTTCTCATCAAATACCAAAGTTTTCCTTACACGGACTTCAAATTGATGGATCCCTTCCTATGGCAGCTATATGCTATCGTGATCCTATCTGATCAATTTCTTCATAGATTATTTAATATTGTTTAATAAATAATATTTTATAAATTTCGTGAAGATATGTCGTGAAATAAAAAAGGTTTCCATACATGTGCTGCAGTTGGTTCGTTCAGTTTGTATGACGGCTACATGCTATATCGGTTCAATACGGCGATTACGACTAATAAGCAGTATATTTGGAAGAAAATAATGTGTGCAGATCAATATCCCAAAAACTGAGGGGACTATATATGTAGTTAAGTATATAGCACATAGGCTCTACGACGTTTTTATTATGGATCTAACAAACAACGTGGAAGACTTAATACACCCCCTCCCCCCTTCACGGTAGAAAAATTTCTAAAGAAATTAAATACAGTTGAACTTCCATAACACCAACTCCTACATATAACTCGAAGTTCTCCATTACTCGAACTCTTGAATTAGCATTAGAAGTCAAATTTTATACAAATTTTCTTCCATAATTCGTAGTCTTTCTAATTTGAGGTTGTTTTGTGGATTATGGTGATTCGAGTTAGGGACGTTTAACTGTATATTATTATTTTTGTTTTCTCAAATAAAAAAGACAAGTCTCTGCCAAAATTTTTCCCGTTTTCAAAGATTATTTTGAGACTTTCGACATTTTATTTAAAATATGAAAAAATTTAGAAGAAAGGCACGCTCACTTTCGTATATGTTATAAAAATCTCGCTTGGTCATAGGTATATACTCTTGAATTCCGAGCTTCACCACTAAGATTTGGGTTTATGTACAGTGATATACAAGCAACATTCAACACCCCTGCAATCACGCTGCATCTCTTGCTGCCACACACTTACTTTGTTATCACTCGAGAGTTCTAATGAATTTTAATGGCTCTTGATTTATCTAGTAACCAGCGTGTATATGTGTTGCTGAAACTTACATATACATATATACTCGCATATACATATACATACATTCTATGCAGTTAGTAGCATACTAGCTAGCTGAAATACTTTTGCTATGACGACTTTCTTTTCAACTTTTTCGCCGCAACACCCACCAGCATAAGCGGGTTTCTGTTTGGTTGTTGCTGCTGTTGTTATTGCTTTTTCTTTAAAAAACATGTATATATTATTTTTACAGTATCAGCATATTTTCACTTAGTTTTGCACATAAATTTATGCAAATACTTTTAGTCATCAACGCTTGGCGCACAAGTTTGCGTATGGCAGCGTTGTTGCTTTTCGATTGTTGTTGTGGTTTTCTATTGCTTCGTCTTAGTCAGATAATTGCCTTTCACGTCCGTATCGACGTGTTTACCCAAATTCTTAAAGTGCTAAGCAGCTTCTTCGCGCTGCTTTTAGTATTGCTAATGAGCGATTTTCACTACTCCAGCGGTCGCGGAAACAAACCACAAACGTACGGACATGCGGTGCCGTTATGCTAGCATAAATATGTACAGCTGTGATGTTCTAACGCATTTTTGCTAAATAAATATTAGATTGGTCTACATTGTTTGCCTACCTTTCTGGCACAATTATGTTTACTAATGCTAAATGGGTTGCCACTTGGTTCGCGTTTGGCTATGCTCCTCACCAGTAGAGCGCCAACTTGCACCAGGATATGCGGATTTTAATTGAGTGTGTTATTTGCTATTCGCCATATACAGATAAACAGACTGCCTTGCCTAAATGAGCTCATGAAACTGAACATTTGAAGATATACTTTATAGAGTCTCCGACATATCCTTTTTCCTACCCAATTCAAAATATCAAAATAATAATTATAACTACGAATTTGCCCTGTATGGCTTCAGGCTGACTCTCGGAGTTAACAAGATTGGTTGCTTCTTCTAAGGACTGTAAAGTAATCTGAAGTTCTGATTTTGTTTAACACCTAGCACTTTCAATAAACGACCAGAGAACTCCTTAGATCTTGTTATTCCAAAAAAAGATTTTAATAGATTAGTGTATAGGGTTCTGATACGTAATATGGAAACATAAATCTGTGCTGATATCACACAAAAATCACTGAAGATCATCATAAGGGCTTGAATAATTTAAAAGGTTGGAGAATTCGAAGACCACAAAAAAATGTTTCTAAAGACTTTATGAATATTGGAAATGATATTAAAGCGAATTATAATTTATTACCAAAACTTGCTTCCAAGCTAGTTATATAATATCTGAAATCCTATAAGCGTCTTGAATAGCGAGAATGCAAAACTATAGACAGAAGCTTCGTTGCCAAGGACTAGGCTCATCGAGAATAGGTAGGTTTAAGAATGTTTGAGTTGTTATAAGACCAACAGAATTTCTTTCCATTCACTTTCACTTCCTCTTGGCCAAGTTTATTATATAGCTCCATGGCACATATCTAGACACAGACCTACTAAGTAAGCAGATGAACTTTCTGAAGATTGTTCTGGAATTGCTGGTCTTCTATGAACTGTCTCCAGCCCAGTTGTGGCAGAAGATTGTAAAAAGTTAATATTATGGTGAGTTGCCCCGAGCAATATATAGTTGAACTGAAGTTGACTTGGTCTCATCAAGCTTTTCGAGTTCTAAACCTCAAAAATCTACTCAAAGCTACGTACCACAGAGTAAAATGACAAAATTCTTACGCCGCTGTTCAGCACACAAAAATTATACGAAATATTGACTTATTTTCTTGATTAGAGAAAAGGCGATTTGAAATTCTCAACCGAGTTATAAGAAGTTTTATTTTTTGATAATTTCGTCTTATTTCATAAAGTTTTTAACGTATTATGAATTTTTTGGAGTATTAAAATACAAAGACATTGCTATTATACTTTCCTGCTATTTATAGTTCTAAACCAATCTATAAAGTATTAAAAAAAACAGTTCAAAAAGCTTTAAATGTGTCTATATAAATTTAAAATGTTTGGTGGATATATGTGTTGTCAGAGCATTAATTTTCGAATTTGATCGGAACTCTAATTCTCAACCGTTTTATAAGATTTCTTCTTATTCATAATTCTCAATCGATTTATAAGATTTAAAAAAATGGTTCAAAAAGCTTTTCATGTGTCTCAAATAAAAACTTAAACAAGTGTAAGTAAAGTTCGGTGTATAAATATGTGATATTTAAACATTATTTATCAAATTTCATCAGAATATCTAATTCTCAACCGTTTTATCAAAAAATTAAAAATTGTTTTTCAAAGTCCCAGTTGTCGCGCAAATCAAAATGTGACCAACAAATCCTACAATTTATGTCGAAAGCTATACCAAACAAGTGAATACTATTAACTGCGCCAAAATACTATAAATTCCATTGCGAAAAAGGTGTCAGCGCACTTTGTTCTCTGCGAAAAAACTCAGCCGAATTCTCACAACAGCTGACAGGTATTTGCTTTTGTTGTCACATATTTTCGGTTCACTAATACTTTTGCTGTGTATTATTGTAATCTTAACCTGTTACATTAATATAATATTATTATTGTGGTTTCTGCTTCTTCCGTGAATGACCACTTTCCACAATAAACGCGTGCTAAAAATCTCATTTCCGCAACACTTTAACAATTCACACGCTTCTCTAAACGCTCGCAGGAAAATTCTAAATTTAGACCACAGCCATGTGCAAAAATAAACACGCTTGACCGACAGATGGGGGGAGAAAAGCGCGCATTGTCACCTGCTGCCGCGAAAACGCTTAAAGAAGCAGGCGCTAAATGGCGCAAAACTGGTGTAAAAGAATTTAGTTAGATGAAAAATGTCATAAAGTGATTGTTGGCATAAGATGCTTTAATGATATTAACAGTTTTTTGGCAAATCACGCAAAAAATTGTCATCGAGAAAGACAATTAATGAGTTGGCTAGTTTTGCGGAGGAGTTTTTGAGAGTAAAGACGGCAGAGGAAACGGATAAAGGTGAGTGAATGTGATATAGGAAGAAAATAAAAGAGGCATTCTATGACGAGGAAAACTTAGTAATAAATAAGAAAGCAAAGTCATGGGGAAAATCAGCCTGAAGTTTAAAAAATTGTAGTGAATCTTGAATTTGTTTTCTGAACTATACTAAAAGCGACCTTGAAGGGTTACGTTGGATGAAAATTTTCATATATTTTAATGGATTTGACCGCATACATGAACACAGTATCTATTGTATTATTCCTTCTTTTAAATATTATATTTGATATAAAGGCTAGACTATCAAATCTCTTACCTTGTAGGCTTTTTCTAAAACTAGGTCGAGGTAGATCATATCTGGAGTTTGTTTCGAAAGATTAGAGCTTAGTTCCAAATCCACCGACATCAACATTTAACAATGTTTCGACGACGACGAGAACTTTTCAAGAAACTCAGCTCAGTTCAGAGATTTCTGGCTTTCTGGTTTTTATGAGTTACATCTGTTTTATAAGTATAATATGTTTTAGTCGACTCCTTCATCGTTTTTCATCAAAGAATCCGAGCGCGCTTGACCCTTTTCAGTAGATTTTCTTCACTTACTTCTAGAGGGTCGATCTTATAAACTATCACAGTCTAATTTATATGGCCGATAAAAGAAGTTTGTCTCGTAAAATAATTAAGAGAACGTCTTTCCGTGTTTCTGTTTTATGAGATTTATAATCCTCTCGGAGATTGTGACTATTTTTTTTCTATTTTACTATCTTTGCTATCGAGATTTCAAAGACTTCCATGATATAGTCTTTGGATCTGAAATATTCTTCTTGACTTATCTTTCATCAAATGTAAATTATTTGTCGGAACGTCCATTCTCTTTTTTCGGAGATTAATAATTCCCTGAGAGAATTTTACTATTTTTTCTATTTTTGCACTCTTTACTTCTTTTTTTTCTAAAACTTCCCTCATTTAAGCTTTGGATCTGAAATATTCTTGACTTATCAGTAGATTCTAGACCGGTATTATTTTTATCACCGAGCCATCGAGCTCAGCTCAGCTCAGATGTTTCTGGCTGCTCAGTTTTTGTAGGTGTAACGCTTTTTTTATTTCTATTTCTTTCAAACAACTAGTTCTTCTCCTTTTCTCAGAGAATCAAAGCACATTTTTTTTCAATATATTCCCTCCCTTTTGTACATAATTTACTTTCAGGGAGTGGATGTTATAAGTAAATAAAGAATCTCACTGCTGGCTAACCAATTAGAATGAGCTGAGAGGTCTTGGCTATGTAAGTTATTTGCCGGAACGTCGTATTCAGTACTTTTTCCGGATATTAGTGATCCCCGCATAAAACTTTCTATTTTCTGAAACTTCCTGAAGCTTGAGATCTTCCTGACTTTATATTACTTTATAGAACAATGTGTGTCCATTACCGGTCATTCATTCCACCTTAACTTTTTAAATTGCTTATCGCTTGCTGCCAAGGCTTCAGTTCCATGAGCTTTTCTACGTATCTCGTATATATTTTCGGCTTAAATGATGTGCGTAGCCTCCCTTAATCGATTTCAGTTTGAACTTTCCATGGTTTAGAGTTCATGATAGCTTCCAGGACCGCTCAGCATTCTTCCCAGTTCGGTGGATCGAAGAAGTAAGGACTCCGCATGTAACATTATCATGAGTTCTACATAAATTTTTCGTCGTTCGTTCTTAGTATTTAGGAATCGAAGTCTTGTCAAAATCATTTCTTTCTCAAAAAAAAGGTATGCAATTTAAATTTCGGGCATGTATAAAATGATTAGAAAAAAATTATGTTCGTTGCTTAAGTCTTTTATTTTTATGTGATTTGGAAGCTTTAGCTTGCAAAAAATACAATCGGAAATATTTGTCAATACTAAAAAAATTCATATACATATGTATCGTATGTTTGTGCGTTTCACACATGTCAGCCAACAACAACATATGTTGCCTACAATGCTGGCCAGCAAAAACTGCCAATGCCAGCGCTGCTACCAAAGCATTTATAAACAACTATTATATGTTAATAATGAAATATGTCTGTAGCTCCACTACGAAGCCACGCTGCAGCGCTTTGCTTTAAACAACAACAACCGGTTTGCTTAACAGTCAGCGCGCTCCATGGCAAACAGTGCATTATACAGCAAAGAGCTCTCCACCGCTAGCAAATGTTCTTCTCAACAAACAGCGCTCTCCACTGCACACAGTTGCTGTTAAAGCCACTACCAAGGCAAATATGCGGCATGCAACATTGACGTTTGGCTGGAGGACGCTGTGGAGTAACCTTGATCTTGTCAGCAGCGTACGGCAGTCGGCAGATGCGCGAAGGTGAGCACTAGCCAGAGTTCAGTGTTACGCTCTGCGGTTCAAGTTCAATGCTGGGAGCGCAATGGTATTGGAGAGCGTGAGCGGGCATTCGCTCACATAATGAGCGCGTATTTTTTCCTCTAATTATAGAGCCAGCGCTTTTTTTCGAGTATCAGCGCCACTCATTGCGCTCAGCGCTTGATTGTCAGAAGTCTCCAAACCTATTTTGTCTTTATATTTCTAGCTTATGCACTGCTTTCTAACAGCTCTCCAAGCGCAGTGTAGCGCGCATGCGTTTGAGTATGCTTGCCATTAACAACTGAGTGCCGCGCTAGTCCTCTACTCATTTCTTAACTCTACACCACTCTCCAAAGCACGCTCGAGCGACTTTTGCGCTCTTTTCTGTCAAACTTTTCCCTAAGCGGTTTCTAAGCGCCTTCTTTGCTGCCTCTGACATTTCTTCGCTGTCAAAGAAACTTCTCAAAAGCGCCATCGCTGACTTTCTCACCGCAACTGCAGACTGGAGCGCTGCGCGTTTTTGAGAGCGCATACTGGGCGCGCTGCTTTTTGCGTTCTTGTGCGCTTGCCAATTCGTCTTACAGCCATTCTTGCGCTGTGCGCCGCCACTTTTACCAACTTATCTCTCCATTGCTTTCTCCTTGTCAGCGCAGACGCAAGGAAAGCATCGCACTGCTGCTTCTTTAATTGCCACTCTGCGCTCTCTCTATTCACCCATATGTTTGTTTTTGCATTTTCTTAGCTGAGCTTACTATTTTGCTTGCTTGGTTAGCTATTTTGGGGCCAACTCACTGGCAACGGCCGCTGAATGGCTGGCTGACTGTAGCATGAACGCTGCGTTGGAGACCTTTGATGAAGGCATAAAAGAGACAAATTTACAGGTTCAAAGTCATTGCCCATGATGCAATTGATGT
Source organism: Bactrocera latifrons (assembly GCF_001853355.1). NCBI lineage: Eukaryota > Metazoa > Arthropoda > Insecta > Diptera > Tephritidae > Bactrocera > Bactrocera latifrons. Next base: position 1,324,747 of record NW_017537423.1, read on the forward strand.
GGTAACAACGCTCGAAACGTTCGCCGCAAGTCCACACACAGTTTTTTTTTTTTCAACTGAAAAAAGCAAAACTTTTGAAAAAGTGCAAAAAATTATTTACCGAAAAAGCATCCCTGCCTAGTGCTCAAACTCAATAAAACCCAAAAATTTGTGTTGTGAAAGTGCGCTTTTGTGGCAAATTGCAACGGTACGCCAAAACCAACGTGCATCAAAACAAAATACTCACACCATTTACTGGCTGCTGTGTGTTGAGACTCCTTTGAAGTGTTTTCGAAATATACACATATATATTGTAAATAAATATATGTTACGTATATAATGCGAAAAGCAGTGTAAAAGAAAACAAAAACGAAAATTCAAGCAAAAACGGGCAATCTCAATATATGAAAAAATAACTGCAAATAAGTGCCGCATCCTCGCTGTGCAAGAAGAAAATCGAAAAAGAAATATTTTTTTGTTGAATATTAAAAAAATTGCTAAATTTTGCAAAACTACTACAAAAAGTGCTTGAATGTTTTGAAATTTTTTTTGAAAAAATATTCAATTTGCTTTTAATATTTGAAAAGCTGAAAAAAACTTTTATTAACCACTAACAACTGGATACTTTTGCCATTTGGATACGCTTTGCGGATTTGCAGTTTCTAAAATCAGTGCAAGGAGGTACGTTTAGATTTATGTAGGAAGGGAAATATTCGAAAATATCTATTTTTGCTTAACAGTTGAAATGGCTAGTTTTTACATAAAGGTTTTGATAATTGATAATGCTATGTGGAAAATAAAAGATTTGAAATCTTGAAATAATTAAAAAAAAACCACTTGAATATTTGGACAATTTTGAAAGCTTTAAAAAAATTCGAAAAAAATGTTATTAATAATTTTGATATAAAGAAGGCTGTAAATAAAATAAATTATAAAAAAAAAATTATAATTTGAAAATTAAAAAAAATTAAAAACTTTTAATATTTTCGAAACGTCGTCATTAAACAACAAA
>NW_017537423.1:1326037-1327413 GCF_001853355.1 Bactrocera latifrons
GGAACGACATATATATTTAAAAATATGTTAAAAATTTATTTTAAAAAATTTCCAAAAATTTTGATTTTCTAGAAAATTTTACTAGAACACTTTCATTAGATCTATAAAATGCTGTAATACAAACAAATAAATTCTCAAATAAATTTCAAAATGCAAGAGTCAAAATCGAAACTGCATTTTTAATGAAAATTTGCAATAAAGTTATACAAATTTTGCATGAAACTGAAAGAAATGTATTGCTTTTATGTATTAATTTACTTAAATTTTCAGTTAAATACAAGAAATTTTGTAGAAATAATATTTTTAAAATATTAATATTAATTATTTTCGGTTCATTTGCCTGAGAAAATATTTTTCTGTGTAAAAAAGTATGTTTTTCAAAATTTAGAAATTAATTTTTTGCTGAATTAATGTTTTTTGTAATAAAAATAATTTTTCGAAACATAAAATTTTAGAAAATAAATTATTKCAACAAAAAATTTAAAATAATTTTACGATTTTAAAATTTTTGATAAAATTTGGTGTATCTTTTTCAAAACCTTTTTAATCTTCAATCCTGCGTAATTCATAAAAATTTTAAAGGTTTAACAAAAAAATGTTAGAATTTTTTCATAAAATATTAGTGATTAGACAGTGAACAGTCTTTACTCAAACTTCATTCATTAGTTCTTCTCATATTAAAATAACTCTCATGGACCGTTATTTGTGCATTTCTTTGAGGCATTTATTCCAATTACTTTGTATTTCATGCAAACGCGAGTTTACTTTACAATAACAATTATAACCAAGCAATATATTTTCTTTCCTTAATATCAATGCATTTGCAGGCGCACATTTCTTAGAAAGTGCTGTAATATGCGCTTAACCCTAATTCATTTCATTATAATGCCTTCATTTGTAAAAATTCATTCCATTTTTATAAATGCCTTGGCCGTCGCTGGAACTGCAATTAAAAATATGAGCGTACAACATTGTATATGTATGTATGCACATATGGGCAGTCAACAACAATTAGAAACGCCAGCAGCGTGATTCTTTGAAAAAATGGGGTGAAATGTGTAGAAATGGGAAAATCTTTTGAATGAAAACATTTTAGAAAAAAAACATTAAAATTAAAAGCAAACTTTTTTTATTTAAAATTTTCTAATTTTTGAAATTTTTCAAAATTTTATGTACATATTTGCTAAAAATTAAAATTCTAAAACCAATTTGGTAATAATTATACATTTTTTTTTAATTTTTCGAAAAGTAATGTTACCTAAATTTTGGTATTGGCAATGCATTTAATAACTTAATAAAAATTTTCCAAAAAAATTTTATACATATTTAAAATTTTTTTTCTTGTTTGCATATGAGTTTTTGATCTCAATTTTATT
>NW_017537423.1:1327692-1329463 GCF_001853355.1 Bactrocera latifrons
GATATGCCAAAATCGTTGGAATAATTATTAAATTTAGTAAAAATAATTTTTTAAGGGATTTTAAATTAAGGAGTATATTAGAAGCCAAATTAAGAAAAGAAAAAAGGAAAATTAATTTAAATAATTAAAATTAAAATTTTTTTAAATTAAAATAATTTTTTTAATTAATTTGAATTTATTTTTTTTTATTTTGGCTTCGACTATACTCCTTTGTTCCATATTGATAAACTTTTCATACATACCATCACTTACTTAAACTATCGATTAAACTGTGTGTATTCCTCACCCATTCACACTTGTCTTCCACTCTCAAGATATGCATATACATATGTACATACCTGTAACTTCCATCATTATTCAAGCAATATTAAGCCATTCATTGCTTCTCAGCGCTCAGCAGCTCAGCGGCCACAATTAGAACGAACAAAAATCAAAAATATCCTTACATTTCCTCCACTTACCATTCTTAAGTGTTCACAAGCTCTGTTAGTGATCTAGGAAATTAACAAACCCTTGCCATGCAACCGGCTCAATTAACTCGATTTATTGTGCGTCACTTGAGACGCAGCCAAAGCTAATAATGTTATAAATTTACAACAGCAAAAAAAATTTAAACAACACCTGTGCGCAAGTGCGTTTGTGTGCGCATAACAATTTGCCACGCATGCGCGCGAGTTCGTTTCCTGAGTCTTTTGTTCTGCTTAGTTAATTTGTTCGTTCAAACGTTTGCCTGCACACTAATTTGCTTTGGTAATTGAAATTTTATGCGGGTTCTGATATTTCTGCTGGCTTTTTGATTTTTTTCTTGTGCGTACTTGCTCACGTGTTGAACGTTTCTGAGTAAAGTGATGGTCTCTAATATTTCTTAAGTTGGAATATAAGCTAAATAATACAAAAATATATAATTATATATTATATATGTGTATATTCTATGTATAGGTGTTTTTATGTATGCGCCTCTCCAGCCGATTACGTCAAAAAATATCGCCAAAAAAAAGCAACTTGATGGTAAAATTATTGCCATTTAATTATGAAATCCAACATTTCTAAGTCACTTTTTGTCACTTTTTTGCCGTTAACTGTTGTACACGCAAAACAAAAACAACTAAAAAGCAGTGTCGGTTAAAAAAAATACCCAAAAAAATAGTTGTGCAGTGCATTGACTGCGCGGAAATGTCGAAGTGCTACCAAAAATGTTTTCATACACACACACACGCACACACATATGCACACGCATTTTTTAGTCACTTATTATATATGTACTACGCGCGCTTATGAAATGATAACTGTCACACTCGCTGCCAACCTGTTCGTGTCCACCGTTTTTATGGCCGCCGCTCCACTCAAGCGCCTTTTCTCGCACATCGCGTTAATTAGGAGAAAGGAGAAATGAAAACTGTTAGCATCAAGAAAATCATACACATACATACAAGTCTTTGTATATTTATATTTGTCATTGAGAACTGGAAATCACTTGTTGCAGCACCGCAATCACAACGGTGCTTCGGTAGCATTTTTATGACATTTTTTATGCGTGTGACACTGCTGTGCTTTTGTATATTATTCTTACCACATTCTAGCATGTAGCTGAGTGTGCGTGTAGCACATACGCGTACATACTTTAGAACTTAGATATTTTTACTGCTTGGCTTAGAAATGAAACTCTTACGTTATAGAAGCAATAAGTACTGACTGCTGAAAAATTTAGGATAAAAAAAAAAATTATTAAAACTAAGAAAAAAAAAATAGATAAAAAAAATTGTAAGAATTT
>NW_017537423.1:1329956-1331517 GCF_001853355.1 Bactrocera latifrons
CTAGTAATCAGCATAATTAAATAATATTTTTTTTTAATTTTTTTTTATTAAATTTAAATTTTCAAACATTTTTATACAATTTCTATACATTTCCATTAAATTTCCCACAATATGTGCCACCCATGAGAATTAGTTAAATTATCTTTATAGACCTTCTTTTGTCATCACCAATATACCGTTAAAAATTGCGGTAATTTGAAAACAATTTATCTTTTTCTATTTACCGTTAAAACAATTTGGCTAAACAATAAAACTAAAGTAAAAATTTCATAATTTTTTAGCACATTTGCAATTCTCACCAGCTTCAGAAATATAAAGAACAAAAACTGAAAACAACTACAACAAAGTAACACAAAAATGCTACACTTTACATAGCTGGCCATAAAGACACGAAGAATTGTAATGAAGAAAAGGCAAAAGAAAAGAATTTCGAAAAAAAGAATCAGTGTTATATGTATGTGCCGCAGTAAAAAGTAGCAACAACAACAAGCACACACATTTAGCTGCATATGTGTGCATGCGCGTGTGAGCAAGTGTGTTTGTTGCCGCCATAATTACAATGCCGCTGAGCGAGTGCGAGTCTGCATGCTTCGGCTGCCGGTCTCGCTAGACTTTGTCATTTCCGAAAAGTCATTAAAGCAATCAACCGTTAGCCGCACTAAATGGTCACCTAATTCATTAAGCGATTAAGACGAGCTGCCATTGGTGCTGCTGCTGTTGTTGCTTTTGGTGCACCAACAACAATCGAGAACAAATGAAATGTACAAATTTGTGGGCATTCTAACAGTAACAAAAACAACAATAAAGCTAAAAAACATTACTCTGCCAGCTGCATTGCCACAAAAGTCCGAGTAATGCACTACGGCACGGCGCGCTTCTTAACTTTCTTGTTGTTTGTGTGGCTAAGCGCAGCATGCCGGTCAGCTACTAGCACAACTAGCTAAGCTTTCTGGTTTGGTTGACTTGCCAGCTGCTTTGATAGGCAATTCTCCACACAACGGCATCTTGCCGCGTGACATTTCACAACAAAATTGAGAAAACGAGAAGAAAAAAATTAGAAAAAATTATAAAAAAAGCAGAAATGAAAATATAACAAAAATTAGTCAAATAAAAAAATGGAAAATAGAAACTCAAATTTTATACGCAGCTTTGAATTGTTGCTGCAGCTTAAATCTTCCGTATTTTAGTCGCATCAGTTCTTCTTTTACGTGCACGCATTATCTACTCAATTTTCTGTACTGTCTTTTAAATTAATGCAATGATGTAACAACAACGTAATTTTGGGATATTTTAGAAAATTTTAGTAAATTTACTTTGGAGCTTAATGTTATTACAGAGAGACTAAGGTCATTGAAATGACTTAGAAAGCAGAATAAGCTTAAATAGGTGCCCTAATGTTATATTTTGTTGTTGTTGTGTGATATTTATGTGTGTTCATTGAGAAACCTTTTTATTTAAAATTTAAATTATTCTAAAGAATTTTTACAGATAAGAAAATTTTAATATTTTGTTTAATTTTGGTTTTTGAAGCAAAAAAAAAATCGAAAAAATAAATTGTTTT
>NW_017537423.1:1332583-1333815 GCF_001853355.1 Bactrocera latifrons
ATTATAAATTTAGAGAAATGTTTCTTTTATAATTTTAACACCAAATTTCTTTATTGCTCTTGTTCATAAATCTAATTATGACAATATTAAAATATGAAAGTGCCCGTCATATTAATACACATATTATCTAGATTTTAAATACTCTCTTACAAATATACAAAAATATATACAAATATGTGAGTACGCACATATATATGTATTTATATATATTTATTTCTTTGCCCATGTGTCCATAAAACATCTAAGCAGCCTTCTGAATTCATGCCAGCGCTGGCTGGGTGTGTAAAAAATGCATTAAATCACCGCTGGCAATGAAAGAGCTCATAAATCATATTATCGCTCCACTACAACAACAATAAATACAAATTATCCCAACTGCACTTTTACTGTAGCGAAATTTTCGTATAGAAATCTTTTAAATTTATAACGAAAAACATCCCACACTTTAACAATTCGAAAAATGCAACAAAAGCTGTACACAGAAAAAAGTCCAACTCACTGAAAGAGAAGAGAAAATTCTGATTATCAGCAGCGACTAACAAAGGCAAATGACCATACTTGGCCAGTATACCACAAACATACACATATGCATGCACACAGAAAGCTCTGAAAAATATATAAGCCAATAAGTTATAAATAAGTGCCAACATTCACCTGAGGCGCTATAAAAACAACAAAAACATTAAGAAATACTGTCGAAAAATTTTCTTCCCAAAGACTAAAAATGTGGTTCGAAAGTGCAGTTGAAAAGTTGAAAGTGAAGGCAGCCAGCAGCTAATGCACTGCTACGTGCATACAAACACATATGCTTACTACCGTTTGTATGTATGTGTGTGACTTGTCCACTTTACGACGATGCGACGCTGGCGGCGTTGCCGCTTGCACTCGACGCCACGATGACCTTAATTTGCTGTTGCTGATGTAGCTTGAGCTGATGAGGTTGATCAGCGTGTTGCATACCACTTGTGCTGTTGTTTTTTTTTTCTTCTTATTTTTTTATTTAGTTTGGCTTACTTGAGTTGACAGTCAACGAGTTGTAATTTGGTTACTTTTGTATGAAATTGGTAATTTCGAAGCGCTTGAGGGTGAAGCAGGAAGCGAAGATCTCTCTGAGAGAGAGTGGAGTAGGAAAGATTTATAAAGCTGAGTTGTGCGGCTGTGAAATTTTTATAAAAAATTTTTTGAAGCTTTATTTATACTTAGCCAATTTTGTCAAAAAAAAATTAAAAAAT
>NW_017537423.1:1334997-1343607 GCF_001853355.1 Bactrocera latifrons
AAAATTAATTCAATTTGAATAAAAATAATTTATGTCAAAAAAGATTATTAAAAATTTTTTCAAAAATTAGTTCAATGTAATAACTTTTTTTTTTTTGTATTTTTTTGAGTTTTAGCGTCAATAATTAAAAAGGTGCTTTAATCACCTGAATATCACCACTTGAAAAGCTACCATTCCAAGTGCACTTAAGTGAAGATGCTGCCACTTATTGATTATTGTATTTGAGCTCGTCCAGAAGTGGAGCAAGGTTTTCAAGTGTTCTCGTTGGCGCTTGCGAATGAAGCCGCGCTTTTATTCACACTCTTGCAATAAAAATTGTTTGTGGTCTTAATGTTTCTCACTTCTTTTAATTTTTATGTTCCCATTACCACACACCGCCACACTTTTCACACTAGCTTCGTGGTGTTCTTAAATGTTCATGCTTTAATATACATTTGTTTGCGGTCAAGCAACGAGCGTTGGACGCTTTTGTCGTTTTTGTTGCTTCCGCTGCTGGTGTTGTGTTTGCACACTATTGCTTTTTATGATCTTTTCCGCTGTTTCCAAACTTTTTTTATTTATTGTAATTCTAAAATTCGTATTTTTTCCACCTGCTTTCTGATGTCGATTAATTTTGGTAATTTTATGCGCATTTATAGGCATAAAGTTTTGAAATATTTTTAATATTGAATAGGGTATATAATAATAATAATTTGCTACAGCCAGACGAAAGCCTCGAAGGTCCTATAAAGTGTATATGTATATAAATGATCGGCATGACGAGCTGAGTCGATTTAGATTATGTCTGTTTGTATGTCGGTCTGTATATACGCGGACTAGTCCCTCAGGTCTTCAGGTATCGATCGGAAATTTCTCATACGTGCTTTTCTGGAAAAAAATCTGCTTATTTGTCGGAACCACTGCTATCGCAGCACTATAGCATTTAGCTGCCATACAAACTGAGCCATCGGAGATAAGTGTTTGCATGCAAAACTTTATCATTTGACGAGATATCTTCGTGATATTCGGCATGTGCTTATATCTATGGCAGTTATATAATTTACGAAGAAATTGTTCGGATCGGATAACTATAGCATATAGCTGCCATATCAGCTGAACAATCGAAATCAATTTATTGTATGAGACTGAAAAAGTATTTTTTTAACAATGCTGTTTTTTGTTGACTTTACAGTAACAACAACAACAAGTACAGTTACACTTACAATATCTCGCACCTCATCTCTACAACGTTCAAACCGCCCAACACTTGTCACATTCACGCTTACAGCCATCAAATCTATTTTTCTATGTCAATAGCATTGTTATTCTATTAGTGTAATCCGCTTAGCCGCGTTTAATGTCGGTGTCGCTTTCCTAACTGAGCGCTGACTTCATAGAAAAAAGGTTTTCTAATCAAAAAAATTATTTTCATTGATTTCTCTCACAAGTAGTGAAATTTTTCCCGGAATTGTTTTTTAAGTTTATGATTTTTTTCAATTAATCTATTTTTTTCATATATATGTACTTTTAATTTGTTTTTTTTAATTTTTTGATATTAGTCATTTATTTATTTTAATATTTTTTTTAACATTTCCTGCTTTTACTTTTTTTTCATTTTGATTCCCCAAATTTCTTTCTCTATTCATCATCACTCTAGAAAATCACTGCAAAACCACATAAATTCAATTTCTATGCTCGAAAACCACATCACACTTTACTGTTAATTCCTTTTGTCATTCCATCGCCGTGCCTTACCATCGACCATAATGCACACACACATTTACACACATCGATATCTCTGTATGGTTTGATTTGCGCTCTGTGTCGGGCTTCATGCCGCAGCGTATTGATGGCATTAGAGCAGGCCAGTTGGCTACTGAGCACACTTCTTTGCATGATTTGAAATGTGTCAGCTTTTGTTGGAGTTTTTTTCTCTATTTTTTCATGCTGCCGGTCGCTGTCTATAGCCTTCTTCAATCAATCTTATAACCCACTTTTTATAACAATTTTATTTAATTTTCTCATATTCGTGAGACATTCTTTCGCTGCTTTTTGTGTGGTTTAGTCTCATTTGCAAGGTAATTTTCAAAAAATTATTAACAATTTTTTGCGGCAAATAATGTTTTAGAGCACGCGTACTGCTTTCCTTTTTTCTTAATACCGTCATTTGGATTGATTGTGTGATTTTGTGGCGAAAATTTGAGATATATGGCGTTTCTCTTTGTTAAAAATTGAATTTGGGAAAAAATAATGTTTTTTAGGAGAAAATGTACTAATTGGAACAACATTTCTCCTAGTATGCTTAATTCGCCATTTAAATAATCACTTTTATAAAATCCATCATTTTGGATTTGAAGCAGCTGCATGCATTTTTAGGAGAAAAAACAATTATTTTTTTTAGAAAATTTTAGAAAAGAAAATATTTTTTTGGGAAAACTAATACGAAATTTTTTTAAGAAAAATTTTTAAAAACAAAATTTTAGAAAAGATAATTATTTTTGAAAAAATTAATAAAAAAATTTAAATTAATTTAATTTATTATTTAGAAACTTCAAATTTTTTTATTTTGTTCACAAAATTTTTTCCCTTTTTTTCATCTACTAAAATTTTCGCTTTTCGGTCACAACCGAATTTCTTAGGCCGCAGAGTACTTTGCTTTAACGGCTCTTTCTTTTATCTCTGCGCACCGTGTAAGGAACTTACACCAACAATTCCATCATTACTATTTTACATTTTAACAATTTTTTACTCTTCTTCGAAGGAAATTCCGACAACTGCGCTAAGCAGCTGACCTCTGCTGACCTGAATTGCAGACTTTACATTACTGGTTAGTTAATACAACATTGCATGCAACAGCAGCGCGCTATTCAGGTCATGAGCAAGTCATTACACACACACATACATACAAACACATTTGCACCCACAATTGCGCCAAAGTATGCAGTATATCGACAATGTTGCAAGCCATTGAGAACATGTTGCAGAGTTTTTCTCCAACATTTTTTTGTATTGTATTCTAATGGATTTACAAGAACAATTGCCACTGCCGCTGCGGCTGCCAGTGCAATCAGATTGTAGTGGGAAGCGCCGAAGAAAGTCGCGATCATCGTGCACGCTCGACAAGCACGTCAATCACGGCGCCATTGTTTGCATACTAAATACCAAATAAAGAAATTGCTACTACAAATATAAATGAAGAAAAAGCAAAAACCAAAAAATAGCAGTTATTTTGTAAAAAAAAAAAGTTTGAATTTTTTTATATGTATTATAAAAGCTTTAAAAAATATTAATTTTAAAATTGTAATAAGGTTTTTATTTTCTCTGCGCGTTTNTTCAATGTTCATTTCATGTTATGCTATAGAGCTTACTGTATAACTGCGAACTGTGAAACTACAAGTGTCACGGAAAAAAATAAATTTTTTATTTAAAAAATTTAATGTTTTATGTGACGTCAGTTTGTAAATTCCTTTTTTTTTAATTTCTTCAAAAAAATACTTCTACAAAAAAAAATTTTTTTTTTTGAGAAAATCGAATAATTGCAATTTATTTAATTTTGAATTTGTTCCGCTAATTGATTGTCATAAAAACACAATTATGTTGCCACACAAATATTCATAAGCTATAAAAACATTTAATTACGCCGTCAAAGGCAAATCCGCTAGAAGCACTTGGCTGCTTCCGCACACGCCCACATTTATGCGCAAACAATGACGAACACATATTCACAAGCTTTTAGCTTTTCAAATGCCGCACGTACTGGCTGCAGTCATAATTGCATGCCACACGGTGTATTTGTGCAACACGCACACTCATTGCCAACTGATTTGATTGTTGGCAGCAAACATGTTGTAAAAATAATTTTATTATTGCTCAGCGTACCTTTCTTTCTATTTTTTATGTGAATTTTTCACCAAATGCAACGCGCATTTTTTCTTTTTATGTCTTTAATGGCCACTTAAATGCATTGAAATGAGCCACAGAAGTGCTAGCGCAAACGACATCGTGCATTTAAGTGTGCATAGAAGAAAATTGTTTAACATGAAAAACTACATTACGCACATACACACACACACACATGTGCATACGCATGAAATAATAATAATAATGTGAGGGAGAATAGCAATAAAAATTTGTTGGGGAAAAAGCGTGTGGAAACATGCAAACAAATTAAAACGTCGCTTTGTCGCATGACAGGCGCTTATTATACTGTGTACAAGTGCCGCATGTGGCGCCATAAGCTGCACAAATACATAATTTTCTATTTTTAGTTGTTGTACATACATGGAGTTGTTGCTGTATTATTGTTATTGTCTTTATATTGTGTTGGAATTTTTTGAAGACATTGAGTGTCGCTTGTGGCATCCCACTGCAGTTTTTATGTATGTTTCTTTAAATGTTTAAGAAATGCTATGATGCTTTCTGCGATTTCATGCTGAACAATAGTATTACTTGTCGTTTAAAAAAAATTATTTAATAAAATATTTTTCATTAAGATAAACAATTATAATTTTTCTAATAACATTTTCATTTCTAGTTGTATTTTTTAATACCTTTTTTTATATTCGCGCCTTTGAATTTATTTTCCATATTTTTACTCCTGAATTTTTTTTTTGTAAAACTTATAGCATTATTTATTTTATTAATATTTTCCACACTTTCAATTATTAAAAAAAAAAATTCATTTCGATTCAAAAACATGTTTTGGGAAAATTTTGAAAAAAAAGTTGGAAAAATAAATTTTGGAAAATTTCGAAAAATTTTGTTTTGGAAACTTTTGAAAAAGATTCCAAATTTTTTTTGGAAAAATTTGAAAACTATCTTGGAAAAATTTAAAAAAAAAATATTTTAAAAAATGTTATTGGTAAAAACAAATTTTAATATTGACGCCTTCGAATTTATATACAATTTTTGGAAAATTTTATAAAAAATACTTTGAGCGAATAAATTTTGGAAAAATTTGAAAAATATTTTGGGAAATTATGATTAAATTAGTTTTGGAAACTTTCCAAAAATTTTGTTTTCGAAATATTTAGGGAAAAGTTTTTTTTTTGGAAAATTTGTTTACCCCGTATTTTGGTAACTTTCGAAAACACTAGTTTTGGAATAATTGTTTTTTTGTAAAATTATTTTTGGTAAAATCTTTGAAAACTTTTGAAAATTACGCTTCGAAGTTATTTTTGTAATTTTTTGTGTAAAAATGTTTTACCCGTGAAAAAGTTTTTTGTATGAATTTTTTTTAGGGAACACTTATTCAACTATACTTTATTTCATATTTTCATATTTTTATAATTTTAATTCTAATTTATTTTTCCTGAATTAGCAACATGATATATTTTTTTACTTTTGTGAATTTTTTTCTAATTTTTCCTTCATAATTTTTTCGAATTACCCACACGCACTGTAATTTTATTTGATTTTCTCATAACATTTCATTTTAGTCATTTCTTCTTCTTTTTTACTTTCAGCGTTGCCCAGCCAATCAATTATTGTTGTTGCAGCATCAAATAAGGCTCATTGGCCGCAAAAAGGTGAGTAGAAAAAGTACATAGAGAGTCCAAAGGAAAATTACAAATAATTAACACACACGCACATGCCTTTGAACATGTAACTAAGTGCATGCGCACTACCTGCAACCCAACTGGGCGGCTGGTGCAACGCACATTGGCTGGAAAATATTGAAAAGAAAACTTAAAAAGGTTCTTGCAACCTTCACTGTGGTGCGCAGCAGGTGTTGATGCCTCACACGTTCGATTGATAGAAATCTAATTATTTATTTTCATTCTTTTTCACACAAAATAAACCAAATGTAAGTGCATGTGTGTGCGTCGGCGCTCGCGGTAATACATTGCAGCTGGCCAGCAACTCATCTACGTCTTTTTTTTAGATGTGTATAAGAGACAGATTCTATATTATTAAAAAATTTCCTGTAAAGAAAATTTAAAAAATCTGTATAATAATTAAAATTTTTTTCAAAATTAGAAAATTTCTAAATTTTTTCAGATTTTTTGAAACTCCCCGGCACAAAAAAAAACGTTACCAATAATAAGTTTTCAAACGTCGCAATTGTTGCCACAACATATCGCAGCCTCTATGCACTGCCCCAGCATCGCGTGCAACAAACATTTACTTAACAGTTTCCATGCGTGTTAAGTTAATAGCACGAAATTGCTGAGCAATTTAGGTGTTGCAGCCTTATGGAGCTGGCGAATGAACCTATTTTTATGGCTGACAGCCAACCAGCATTGTGATAATATGCAGCTCTTAGTGTGTGTGAAGACATAAAAATAAAAATAATGGTTTATAGAACTCGGATAAAAATAGTTTTATATACCTTAATTTGAATATGATGGACAATGATGGACGCGAGGTGGCAAGTTCGTTGCTTAAGTCTTTTGAATTTTTGCATTTAAAAAGAAACTTTGAGAATATTGTGGAAAGGATCGAGCTCGTTGCTTAAGTCTTTTGAATTCAAGCGGGAAAAAATTAAGAAAATTTTGATAAAAGACAAATTTGTTGCTTAAGTCTTTTGATTTGTGGGAAGAAAGTGAAGAAAATGTTAAAAAAAAACGTTGTTGCTTAAGTCTTTGGAGTTTCTACTCGAAACTAAGAAAGGTTAAAAGTGATCGAGTTTGCCGCTTAAAAATGTTAATAATACTCAAAGTTGTTGATTAAGTGTTTCGAATTTAGACAGATTATTGGCAAATAAGTTGTGAAAGGTAAAAATTTTGTGGTCGTGGTGACTTGTATGAACAAATCTCCTTTTTGGCTATATTACATAATATTAAAAACTTAAATCGTACAAGTAACTTGAAAATTTCTTAAATTTGTTAAACAATTTCAAAATCAAGCAATACATATATCAGAATTGTATATATTTTTTAATATTAAAATTTTGGGAAAAAATTCGATAATTTCATAGAATTTCAAAAAAGCTTGCATTCGAAAAGATTGAATAGCAAAAAATGCAAATTATTTTAAAATATTAATAGGTTGATGAAAGTTTAAAAAAAATTGTAAAATAAAAAATTTGTKAAAAAAGTTAAGTAATATTTCAAAAATGTAAAAACCTTGCCGTTCTAAAATATTAAAAAACAAATTAATTTAATTTAAAAAGTTAATTAAATTAAAATTTTGTAATTAAAAAAATTAAACAATTTTAATTAAAAAATTTAAACAACAAAATTGTCATTACATATYGTTCAAACCAACAATTAATAGGTTAAAAACTTGCTTTTAAAAGATTTTTGCACTTTTGCGCGAAAATTTACCTGCCATATAGTTAAATGTAACTCCTACCTATACAAACGAATGTTTATGACTTCTTTGCCAGTATATTCCCAAGACAAATTGCTTTTATTACAAGTGCGGCAAGTAAGATGAGAAACTTCAACAGCACTCATAGCTTTCTCGTGCCATCAATATTGATGTGGCACGTTGGTATAAGGCAAGTAAAGCTTCTTGTGACCATTTCCGTTGCAGTCTTCTAACTTTATTTATGGCGCAAAATCATTACAGTTTTATGTTGCACGCCATGTTGCATGAAAATCGTGGCTAAAGTAGTTGTGTGGCGGGTTGGTGAAGTGTCAATATATTTTTTCTAAAATTTAATAAATAGTAATGCATATATTTGCCTTTGTACATGCATGTATGAAGGCAATATACATATATTTATATATTACTTTTGTTTCAAAATATATATATGTACATGTATGTCTGTAAGCTTATCTTCTCATACGTATGTATGTGTGTTTTTGTTTTTGCTTGCTCATATAGCAGCAAATTTGACCCACTTCCAATTGCATTTAGCTGCGCAAGCTCATATGTATGTACGAATGCATGCGATTCTGGCGCGATAAACTAAAGACTGAAGACAGCAACTTGTTTACAAGCAGTAAACGTTTTTTTTTCAGTACTTGCCGTTTCGCTGTGTTCTGGCAAATTTTGTGCATGAATTTTGTTTTCGTATTTTTTTAATGATAAAAACAAAATTTCTTATAAAAAGAAAGAGAAAAATCGCATATTTTTTTATTTCATTTTAAGTAGTAGAAATGGTTTTGTTCCGACTTGAAGTTAGATATTTTATATTTAAAATAATATTAAAATTTTAAATTTGAAAATAAAATGTTAATTCAAATTTAAGCAGAAATATGAAGGAAACCCCCGATTTTCTTATTTAAAAACAATAACATATTATTTTGCTTTAAAATTTCTTTTTTTATTTTTAATATAATTTTCTCGTTAAAAAATTAGTTTATTCATTTAGCAAAAACACAATATTTCATTTTTTTTTTATACATATTTTTTCATATTTTTAGTATGACACAATTTAAATTTAAGTTAAAATCCACTTTTCTCAGGAAAATAATATTTTTTTAGCATTAATTTTTTTATAATTTTTGTAATTTTTTTTAATTCTTATTTTTATTTATTTGAGAATTTTCTTTACCACACTAATGGTTATATTTTTTTTATTGATAAATTCTGTTACAAAATTGTAAAAATATTAAATTTTTCAAATAAGATACTGCTATCTTTTATATATTAAATTTCAAGAATTTAAAAGATTAAAAATTTTTTTTCTTTATTTTTAGTTTTGCTATTGTTAACATAAAAATTTCATTACGTAATAAT
>NW_017537423.1:1343651-1349996 GCF_001853355.1 Bactrocera latifrons
TTCAATGTTCATTTCATGTTATGCTATAGAGCTTACTGTATAACTGCGAACTGTGAAACTACAAGTGTCACGGAAAAAAATAAATTTTTTATTTAAAAAATTTAATGTTTTATGTGACGTCAGTTTGTAAATTCCTTTTTTTTTAATTTCTTCAAAAAAATACTTCTACAAAAAAAAATTTTTTTTTTTGAGAAAATCGAATAATTGCAATTTATTTAATTTTGAATTTGTTCCGCTAATTGATTGTCATAAAAACACAATTATGTTGCCACACAAATATTCATAAGCTATAAAAACATTTAATTACGCCGTCAAAGGCAAATCCGCTAGAAGCACTTGGCTGCTTCCGCACACGCCCACATTTATGCGCAAACAATGACGAACACATATTCACAAGCTTTTAGCTTTTCAAATGCCGCACGTACTGGCTGCAGTCATAATTGCATGCCACACGGTGTATTTGTGCAACACGCACACTCATTGCCAACTGATTTGATTGTTGGCAGCAAACATGTTGTAAAAATAATTTTATTATTGCTCAGCGTACCTTTCTTTCTATTTTTTATGTGAATTTTTCACCAAATGCAACGCGCATTTTTTCTTTTTATGTCTTTAATGGCCACTTAAATGCATTGAAATGAGCCACAGAAGTGCTAGCGCAAACGACATCGTGCATTTAAGTGTGCATAGAAGAAAATTGTTTAACATGAAAAACTACATTACGCACATACACACACACACACATGTGCATACGCATGAAATAATAATAATAATGTGAGGGAGAATAGCAATAAAAATTTGTTGGGGAAAAAGCGTGTGGAAACATGCAAACAAATTAAAACGTCGCTTTGTCGCATGACAGGCGCTTATTATACTGTGTACAAGTGCCGCATGTGGCGCCATAAGCTGCACAAATACATAATTTTCTATTTTTAGTTGTTGTACATACATGGAGTTGTTGCTGTATTATTGTTATTGTCTTTATATTGTGTTGGAATTTTTTGAAGACATTGAGTGTCGCTTGTGGCATCCCACTGCAGTTTTTATGTATGTTTCTTTAAATGTTTAAGAAATGCTATGATGCTTTCTGCGATTTCATGCTGAACAATAGTATTACTTGTCGTTTAAAAAAAATTATTTAATAAAATATTTTTCATTCAAATAAAAAATTACAATTTTTCTAATAACATTTTCATTTCTAGTTGTATTTTTTAATACCTTTTTTTATATTCGCGCCTTTGAATTTATTTTCCATATTTTTACTCCTGAATTTTTTTTTTGTAAAACTTATAGCATTATTTATTTTATTAATATTTTCCACACTTTCAATTATTAAAAAAAAAAATTCATTTCGATTCAAAAACATGTTTTGGGAAAATTTTGAAAAAAAAGTTGGAAAAATAAATTTTGGAAAATTTCGAAAAATTTTGTTTTGGAAACTTTTGAAAAAGATTCCAAATTTTTTTTGGAAAAATTTGAAAACTATCTTGGAAAAATTTAAAAAAAAAATATTTTAAAAAATGTTATTGGTAAAAACAAATTTTAATATTGACGCCTTCGAATTTATATACAATTTTTGGAAAATTTTATAAAAAATACTTTGAGCGAATAAATTTTGGAAAAATTTGAAAAATATTTTGGGAAATTATGATTAAATTAGTTTTGGAAACTTTCCAAAAATTTTGTTTTCGAAATATTTAGGGAAAAGTTTTTTTTTTGGAAAATTTGTTTACCCCGTATTTTGGTAACTTTCGAAAACACTAGTTTTGGAATAATTGTTTTTTTGTAAAATTATTTTTGGTAAAATCTTTGAAAACTTTTGAAAATTACGCTTCGAAGTTATTTTTGTAATTTTTTGTGTAAAAATGTTTTACCCGTGAAAAAGTTTTTTGTATGAATTTTTTTTAGGGAACACTTATTCAACTATACTTTATTTCATATTTTCATATTTTTATAATTTTAATTCTAATTTATTTTTCCTGAATTAGCAACATGATATATTTTTTTACTTTTGTGAATTTTTTTCTAATTTTTCCTTCATAATTTTTTCGAATTACCCACACGCACTGTAATTTTATTTGATTTTCTCATAACATTTCATTTTAGTCATTTCTTCTTCTTTTTTACTTTCAGCGTTGCCCAGCCAATCAATTATTGTTGTTGCAGCATCAAATAAGGCTCATTGGCCGCAAAAAGGTGAGTAGAAAAAGTACATAGAGAGTCCAAAGGAAAATTACAAATAATTAACACACACGCACATGCCTTTGAACATGTAACTAAGTGCATGCGCACTACCTGCAACCCAACTGGGCGGCTGGTGCAACGCACATTGGCTGGAAAATATTGAAAAGAAAACTTAAAAAGGTTCTTGCAACCTTCACTGTGGTGCGCAGCAGGTGTTGATGCCTCACACGTTCGATTGATAGAAATCTAATTATTTATTTTCATTCTTTTTCACACAAAATAAACCAAATGTAAGTGCATGTGTGTGCGTCGGCGCTCGCGGTAATACATTGCAGCTGGCCAGCAACTCATCTACGTCTTTTTTTTTTTGCATTTTTACACAAAGCACTTAATATATTGGCGCATCAAAGCTCATACCAGCTGCCAACTGTGCTTGCCACAAACTCTGCTGCCCACTCCATGCGCACGCCAGCCAGCTATTCAGGCATTTTATGCGGTCACTTTGCCTCTGATCTCGGCAGGTGGCTGTTGTTTCAGGCAGTTGCTTTGCAACAAAAGGCGGAAGTTGCACATTGCTTAGATGATTACTGCTGTAGCATGCAGCCGCATGCGTGGTGAACTAAAATATTTATATATATACTTATATATGCATTTCTTCTGCTCTCAGCGTGTGTGTGTTTGTCTGAAGCAAGAGAGTCTTCAGCGTCTTCATTTATCGCGCCAACAACAGCTTTTAATTACAATTATTAAGCACTCACACACACACACTTTCGTCGCACATTCTTCACTTATAGCTCTTTTACACACTGGTGTGTGTGTGATTTTTTTCTCAAACTGCACATAGCTGCCATTGTTTGTAATCACGAAATGATTTCCATTTTCAATTTTTTCCAACATTCAATTATTTTATCTAAGCAAGTGATTTTCACACACTAACACATATATATTTACATGTATATATGCCTGGTCTTTATCAATCAGGGAAGTTTTTTTCTTAAGTGGCAATTTAATATTATTATTAAGTTCTAATTTGTGAGCGCAAAGTGCGGGAAAATCGCTGCAGTTTGTGCTAAAGAGTGGCGGCAGCGACGTTATCATTATAAAATAGAAAAAATTAGGCATTTAGGTGCTTGTAGGAAGCATTAGAAAACATTATAATTTCATTAGAATGGAAATTGACGGGCCGTATGCTTGTTTCTCCAAGAAATTATGATTGTGACAGCTTTTACAGGAAACCGGTGCTTGGGTTTCTTGGTCTCAAATATACACAAAGTACTTAAGGGGTTATAGCCACTTGTGAGTTGCAAAGCGTTAATCGCTTATATACCGAATACAAATATATATATATATTCTCCGAAAGTTTGATGTTGAACCAGCAAAAAGTTGCAGAGATTTAGAATGACAGCTCCATGTTTTTTCATCATTATTTTAAATTTACATGTGATCTGTATTTTTCTGCCATATTTCATCATTTTTTGGGTTTTATCTAATCCATAGTCATTGATATATGTTATGAAACACTCCATTTTCATGTAAAATCAGCAACGTTTTAGTATTGGAAGCATACTTTTAGGGGCTTTCTACTTTTGAATTTGAGCGGTCTTTTTGGTTGCAGTTCAAACTCATAGCAAACGTCTCGGATATCGTACAGAGTATATTTAGCATAACTTGTGTTTCGAACGGTCTTGAAATACCTCATTTCTCTACAGAGTCCACGTAACTTTTATTTTAAGCATACATTCAGGCTCATATCACTTATACATAACGAGTTTTAGAGGTATTTCTGGTTGCAATTGAAAGCACATTTGCGCTTGAGTATAAGTGCGTCCTCAAAGCCCGTCTATAAACTTTCATTAACGCTAATACCTCAGTATATTTACTATAATAAAGCATTCGATGTCTCAATCTAAATGATTTTCTATAAATCATGGCTGATATGCAACGCCTCCGGCACTGCTTAGCTGCCTATTATTTGCAGACTCAAAGGAATTCCACCTTCAATAATGGCCAGTGGCTCAAAGGTCTTTCAAAGCGCTCTCAAAGGAGCGGAGTACAATAAAAGCAAATGCCAATAAAGAAAATAAATTTTGCTAAAAGCGCTCTAGGGCTAGCAATAAAATAAAAAGCTAAAAAGCAAATGCAAAGCCATTAAAGTGCGGCAAATACCTGTACTTATGAAGCAACAAAAGCAGAAGTATGCTAAAAAGAAGAAGCAGTAGCATGCCGCATTGTTGCAGCAACTAAGCGACAGCTCCTCGAGCACACAATAAATTTGCGCACATTTATTACAATAACTAAGCAGTAATTCATAGCCAGGCCGCAATATTTGGTTTGTTCCAAGTTTCATATGATCATATGATGTTGTGCCACATACACTAATATACACATATCAATGTGTCTACTAACAAAAGCTGTGGGCATGCGCTTGCTATCTCTTTATTTATTATGTTAGGAACATTTGTATTGTGCGCTTGCTAGTTTTAAATGACCACGAAGTGCCCGCTCGCATTTGAAATATGCTTTTAATTTCACTTCAACTTGCCGCTACCATCAAAGTCAGCTTGATTTACTATTTCACTAAAGTCACCCAGCTCAACTGCAGGCGGCCGCGTAGTGTCAATGATAGAGCGGCTCTGTTTGCTGGAGCTGGACTTGGTCACTTTGCTTGATAATTAAAGTGACAGCTGCATTGTGATGCGCGGCGGCCGTGACTTTGTCACTCTATGCGCTTAAAATTGCTTGAAATGACTTTTGGCTTCCTGAATATTGAATGGCGCTGGTATGATGTCTAATCAGCGCGATCTCTCAAGTACTTACAATAGGTAATTTTGAAGTCAGATGGCTTCGGCTCCAAAAAATAAATAATTTTCTTACTTTAATCTATATACATCCCTTCTCCAGACTTTAAAGTTCATTTTAGACTTTTCTACTCCTTTTATGGATTCTCCATTAGAAAACCGCCTCGAAACCTTGTTATTCTTAATATATCTGTCATTAGTTTCCACAACTTATAAAAACTCGACTCCAATTTCCTTAGTCGGTAGCTCTTTTGTACTCATTTCCCATTCCCTTCTATTGAAGATGAGAATAGAAACAGAAAGATACCTGCTTATAAACTAAAAATGATTATTTTCTTAAAGCCGAACTCCTTAACTTCTTCCTATTTTAGCTTATCTTTAGCTCATATTCTTTTGGAATTGGAAATTTTTGAGTCTTGCTGGATTAAAAAAGACGACAATCATATTTCTGTTATCCGCCAACATCAGGCCAGCGATGTTACTTATTGCATACCGAACTTCATTTTCAAGATGGTTAAATGGCTAAAGCCAACATTTAAGAACGATTGGCAAATATCCAGCGTATTTCTTTGAGACTTAGTACAAGTTAATACCAAATTAGATATATTAAACTCTGTATCTCAATATTTGATATTCATTCAGTTCCAAAGTTAATAAGAAGTCGATTCAAAAATGAACTAAGTTTCCTACAGCTACTTTTCGCTGAGCCATACGAGTTCTGTAAACAACTGATACCTCTGTTCCATTTACTTCCTGCAACAACTCTTGATCTTGAAAAATCATCACCTTTACCAGTACCCTAATATTACTTCCGTAAAATGTGTGAAATTATTCTAAACAAATTCTGATAATAAATCAAGTTAACTCAGCGTGGCCATATGTCTAATGAATGGCAGCTTTGTTAAAACTTAACTGGGACTTTTATTGTTCGTTAATACACAAACGCCATCAAAAAGGCATTGAGATTGTTTAAGCTAGTACAAAGTTCAAATGACGAGTGTTTTCTATGAGAGTATTTTGGTTTGGGAATGATATAATAGAGCAAAAAGTAAGCTTTGACTTCTCACGCTGACGTAAGTCCATGAAGCTTTCGAGCTTTTAAAGCTCTGTAGACTCAATATGTGTTCTCGAAAAGCTTTTCTATACAATTTTATCACCTAATGCAAAATTGTTTTGATAATTAAATTTTAAAAATTTAGCTTTAAAAAATAATAATAGTAACTAATTTTACTTTTTTTCTTTCAAGCAAAGTAAGTTTACATAATTATTTGAAAATATATATTTTTATTGTTTTATTACTAAAGTGAATAGCGAAATTTGGAAAATATTTCGAATTGTAAGCAATTTGAAAATAAAATAAATT
>NW_017537423.1:1350086-1351639 GCF_001853355.1 Bactrocera latifrons
GGTAATACAAATAATACTTTAAAATAAAATAAACATGAAGTTGTGTTCAAATAAATACTGAATAAATTAAAGAAAATTCAAACATAAATTTTTTTTTAATATTTCCAGTTTATTTTTTTAGTGTTGGACACCTAAAATTTTTATTAAGAACTTTAAATCTTAAAAATAATTTTCAATGATTTTTTTTCCAAAAAAAAAATATTCTAAATTCATACTTTTTTTTTTTAAACTCTTGTCAAAGAAGATTGTAAAAGAAAACAAAGAAATAGATTACATATCAAATTTGTTATAAAATGTTTAATATTTAACATTCCATAAAAAATTTTTTTACAAATGGTTGCTCACCCATTACATAAAAAATATAAAAAAAAAATTTTTTCTTGAATTAAATCCCAATTTTTTTTGTAACGAATAATCAATTAAAATTTTTTACTACTCACAACAACAAAAAATAGTTTTCCCCTACAAGAACTAGCAGCCTATCACTTCCGTCGCTTGCACTCATGTTCGTGACTTATTTACAAGCAAGCTATGGTAGGAGAATTCGATTCTGGCACGCTGATCTATTGCTCTTGCTGCTCTGCTGCTGCTCTGCTGCTGCTGCTACCACTTGTGCAGTTGGCCACCAATCAAATGTCATACGAGCAGATTGCGACCGCTGACAGTAAATGTCATGAGGCAGCCCAAAAAATGCACAAAACCACCACAAATCGCATGCAGCGGCTTAGTTGGCAATGCTCACCAACGCATACGCTTGCATATATTTAATTGCAACTGTATAAGTGTAGGCATGTGTGTTTGTTGTAATTTATTTATGTATGCCTGCCAGTCCGCGGCTGATTGAATGCGACTTCCGCGGTCATACATTAATCAGCATAGCCATCGATTGATGACACAAGCGCTGGTTGTTGTWGTTGTTGTGTACTTCTTTGTTTTTAGCTACTGTTTGCTGTTCGCTACAGCAGTCCGATTGACTGACTGTCTGACAGTTTGGCAGGTAACATGCCAAGCTCGTCAGCACGCCGTAACAATTGATGGCATGTGCATGTTGCACGTTTTTGCTGCCAGCCACATGGCCCTCAGTTGCATGCTAAGCCATGGCCTTGTCCAGTAGACTGTTTTGAAGGAGTTGCAAGTTGCTTAGTGGTGGCACGCTGGCAGTATTGACGCATTGTGCGGTTCGATAGTGATCTGCATATTAGAAAAGCGCACATTTTGTGGCAAGAACGAACTTGCAACACTTTCTTTGTAGTTTTTGCTTAAAAGTTTTGCACTTGGCGACATTTTGTAGCACTGAGAAAGCATTTTTCTGTAATTTCAACCATAAATATTGTTCTCTGCTTCCCGCTCTCTCTCACTTCAATTAATTATTGTAAGACTTATTTCATCTCCTGCCACATTTTTATTGCTTATGCTAATAATATTTTTAATTTTATTACTTTCGCATCTAAAACTAATGATTTGACTAGAAATTTAAGACATATTATTTTTACAAATCTAAATTTAAAAAAAAACTACATTTAAAAACATTTAATTAAACTAAATAAAAATAA
>NW_017537423.1:1351997-1358766 GCF_001853355.1 Bactrocera latifrons
TTTTCTAAATATATATATTTTTTTAATTTGGTTAATAAAACAATTTTTTTTTTTAATTTTTTATTTTGATAAAAATATTATGAACTTTAAGCACTTTCCAAAAGTCTTTTTGTCTTTTTTCTTGCTATTTATTGCGCTGCATCGGCAGTCCTCAGTAGATGCGCATAAATTTGAATTTTCCCTAGTCAAACGCACATCGATTGATTTGCCTGTCTTAACCCATATGCATTTAAGTTCCAGCAAAAACGGTAGCAAAGTTAATGGGCCTAACAAGCAACAAGGACAATTGTAATAAATTGACGTAGCAACTAGAAAAAGACAAAACACAACATTAACAACAACAGCCTTTAAACCAATATGTTCCACATTTAACAAAAGACTTAAGCAACGAACTCGTTCAACTGACAGTGTTTCATGCGGTTATACAATATGTGATAAAAATTATTTTTAACACAATTTCTTAAAATAAATTAACTTGTGCTGTTTCCATAATGTTTTTATATTATTCGTGCATGTGATATTTTTAGATCACTTGATGGTTTATCATATGATATTTTTCGTTGCGAAATGCGCCCAAAACTAAGCGAAGCCGTTGTAATTTGTGGAAAATGAGCTTAAATATACAGTTTTATTACAAATTTTCAGTTATATAAGTTTAGTGAATAACATGTGATAATCGCATGATCTGGGAGCTTTATATATTTCGTATTAAAATGTCACAACCAGCACATTAAATGCACGCATATATTTTATTAAGATAAAGTTTTGCTTCATTAATAATATTCAGCACGCAATTGTCTTAATTTGTGATTTATTTATAATTTATGTGATAATCATATGACCTTCGGTGTTAGCTTCTGGAGCTGAAACGCAACAGCACCTCATCATATTTACATTTATATAATATATTAAAATATAGCGTTTTTAAAGCTTATAAATTTTGATATATGTATATTCGTTTTTAAACTCGCGTGATAATCGCAAAACCAACGAGCTTAGTTTCTAGTGCTTAAATATCACATCAGCATATCATATTAACATTGTTTGTGAAAATACTCAAAATATGGCGCTTTTAATGCGTTCATATGTGACTGTACATTTGTTTTAAATATGTATGTGAATATCACATGATCTTGTGATTTACTATTCAGAACTAATTTGTGATAGTAGCGCCTCAAACGCATTCAAAGTTTTTCGCTCAAGTATTGTCTCCTCGAAGCTTTTTTTTAATGTTTTTCCTTACGAAATTAATATCACGTGATGATCATATGATCTACCAAATTGTCTTTGCATTCAAATATCACATCAGCACATCACTAGCATACACCCGTTAGCATACAATACTAATATTCGATTAGTAATGCTTTTATAAACTAATATTGCTTCTTTTTAAACCCCATTTGACAATCACGTGATGCCTTTTATAGTACAAAATCCAAAAATTCTGCGATTTGACGCACTGTGCCGCACACCAGTGCCTGTACTAAGCGCTGCGCGTCGAAAACAAATTACCAACTATGCTCTGCACTCTTATTGTTGTAGTTGCTTGCAATTTTTTACGCTGTCAAGCTTGTTGCAACATTGCACTTCAAGTGCTGATATTTTCTGTCTCGCTGCTTGTTAATTTTGTAGGCTATTATTATTGCTATTGTTGTGCATGTTCCCTACTGTAGGCATGCTTGTTCGATATTTTTCATTTTTACAATCATGTGTTGCTTGCAACACGCACAATTGCTGCTTTAACACCTCAATTTGCAGCTAATGGCAATGCGGCGGCATGAGGCAGAAGAAATAAAGCAAAACACAGCAACAACAACTAAAACATAGTAAGAAAGGAGGAATTGGCAAATTAAAGCGCGTTGCGTATGCAAAAAGAGGTCGATCGTAATAATAGCTTATATTGAAAGTGTGTATGTGTGTGTGTGTGCAAAATCACAACAAGCATCTCAGCTGCGCAAACAACGGCTCCGCATACCTCAGCGCATAGCTATATGTGGCCGGTTGTGTGACTTTTGTATGTTGCACACGCATGCTGCTGTGGCAGGTAGCAAATATTTAAATAAGCGCTGTTGCATGGTAATGAATCATCTGTGTAGCAACAATACGTAGGAGTGCGCTAGCGCTCAATGCATACAGGCGCATGCATGTGTGTGCCTGTGTGGCAGCTGTCATTTACAGGCATCTGCAACATGCAGCGAGCAACAGCGTTTCGAAATGCAACAGCTAAAGTGTTTTTGTTATTGTGGTTGTTGCAGCTGTTAGTGTTATATGTGWAAAGTTGTTATTTTTGTTGTTGTTGTTTGTTGCTACTTTTGTTGTTGCGGCTGTTATTATTGCTTTTGTTGCTGATTTTTATGTTATTTTATTGTGGTTATTTTTGTTTCTTATGGTTGTTGTTGTTGTTTTTTGTTTCTTGTTTCTTGTTGTTGACAGTTTTGCCAACATTCAAGCAATGACAAACTTATCTGCAACTGTGACATRTAGCTAGCGAACGACAACAACAACAAGTCACAACATAATACAACAACAACCAACATGCATGCTGTTCTAGCTTCTAAAACGAGTAACAACAACAATAACAGCCGCAAAAAAATGTAAAATGTAAATTTCTGCATGCAAATGCAAAATGTTGCTAAGCAAATATTTGCTGCTGAAGACATCGGAATGTTGCTGTTTGCTTATTTGCTTGTTTCGCTGGCTGATTTTAGTTGTTCTTCCTCCTCTTCTTGGCAAACAAACAAATGCTGGCTGCCATACATAGTTTGATCTATGAAGAAGATGTATGGGACGTTCTAGTCATATCAAGCCGACTAAAGAACGAATGCAAAAGATTTGATGACAGAAGCGCAACGAAACTGTCACCCCACTGAAGCTGAAGATTTAAAATTGAAGAGGCTAAAATGTGAGCCTAGATATTCAAAATCAGAGATCTGTTATAAAAGCTCTGAAGCCGAAGGTCGAAAGCTCAATAACCTATAGAAAAGGCTCTGAGTATAAAAAGCTTTATTTACAAAAGGCTCAAAGAAGTTTAACGGCCGATTGCCACGTTTCCAACTTTAACTGGGATATTGAAACTAAGGCTGGAAGTAGAAGAACTCGAACTGAATAACTGAAGTTGAAAGCTCAAAAAAGTACTTGTGAAATAGAAGCTCACATATGCGAACCAACATTGATTTATCATGCAGAAGATCGATGTTCCTTACTCGTCTGACTCATCGGTTCGCATGCCAAAAGAATAAAAAAATTTTTTTTTTATGATTTTTCCCATCAACAACGATAATAGCAAATGCCATACCAATCGATTTAGCACACCATTGCACTGGCCTGGCAGATTTTGTCACGCATAATAGCTGACATTGATTGAGAACGCTATTTACAACAAGCAGGCATTTGAAGGGAACTCGAAAGGTAAAAAAAAAATCCAGCAAAATGGCAGCAAAAGCATCTTAAAATAGCATAAGCTATTGGAGCAATACTTGCGAGATATTTCCAAGCTGACAAGCGTCTGAAATTGCATTATTTCCGCTGCATGCCACACGTTGAGGCAAGCAAAAATACCAATAATCAGTATAATAATAGTAAAATTTTCGCATAGCCAACGCTAATTGCCAGCTTTGGACGTCTGCCACGCGGTTACAACTGCCACAAGCAGTTTAACTAATGATGCATCAAGCAATAGGATTTATGCCACATGCAACATACCATATTTACGCACATATATCAGCGCAATAAAGAGTGGAGACTTGTTGCATATGCAGCTGTGAAGCTTAAATGGTTTATTTGCACACAAAGGATGCACACATTCACACACATACATATACACTTATGCTTTGTGTTGTTGTGCGCCATTTGGCATTAATAAAAAGGCGCCAGCGCACGATTAGCTAGCACACGCTCGTGCGTGGTCTCCCTATCCTTTGTGGCACTACACGACAGCACTTTACACCGTGTCGCTCGCCCCTCACCCCTTCAGAAGTCTGTTTGACTCTATGTGTCTAATTGTGTGCCCAGCAGCGTGTTGCTAGAAAATTTATGCGTGCCACATAACGTGCGCTCGTTAGGGCCAAAAAACCCTTTTTATTGCCAACAACAAGCAGCAACAAAATAACCAAAACAACAACAACACTAACGCCATATATCAAAGCAGATGCTGTGCAACATTTTTGCATTCGTTTTTTCGTGCAACATTTGCTACCATTAGTAGCTGTTGCTGTAGTTGTACAATGGCAAAATCTCACGTTAGTATGTGTGTAAATGTGTGTATAATTAAATGCTGTGCGCTTATTTGATAAAAGTTGCCATATTAAAGTCACGAATTCGCCATAAAATTCATGCGGCAAGTTGCCATGTTTGCACACTTAGACATTTATATGTGTAAGAGATATCATAATGTGGCGTTGTTGTTGTTTGTTGTAGCTTGTTGCGACCGACAATTAAGTTTGGCAGTTGTAGTGTCCACTAACCGACACTTTTATGGTAGTTGGGTACACGAGCGCGACTCACAAAATATTTTCTAATGATGTGGCAGTGAAGATGGCAAATAGAAAAGCGAAAAAATTAAAAAAAAATGTTTAATTAATTTTTTCCAGATATGCGCATACATATGCAACTCTACATACAAACAAGAATCTTGAATATAAGCGGTTTTTTAACATGTTTTTAAATAATAATAAAAATATTTGTCATAACCATACCTAAAAATTGTTTTATTAAAAATACATGGCAACCCTATTCGTAAATTCAGTTTTTAATTAAATATTTCTGGTAGTCACATTAAAGTAAAAATATATATATTTCCCAAAATGTATATGGTAACCCTGCCCGTTAATTTTATATTARAATTAAACATTTTTAGTTTCTTATAGTAACCTTGTTCTGCTGGTTATTGTAATATTTTTGGTAATCTTATTTTGCTAATTTTTTTCAACTTTTATATGGCAACCCTGTTCACAAATTCTTTTAAATTAAATTATAAATTTTTTAATATTATGCAACATGCTACGCTGTTCAGCTTCGATTTATAAAATGTTTCTGAATAAAAAATTAAAAATCTATATGGTAACCCTATATCCCAATTATTCAGGTGCAACTTCTTTTAATGTAATTACATATTTTCGATAAAAATTGTTTTGAAGTTAAATATTTGCGGTAACCATATTTTGCAAAAATTTTTTTTTACTGTAATTTTAAATTTCGTTATAAATTATATTAAGTGTCAACTCCATTCGTGTTTTTTATTTTTATTCCTCACGTCACACTTTTGTTTTCTAATTACATTCAAAAAATTAAATTTTAAAAATTATATTAAGTGGCAACTCTATTCGTATTTTTAAATTTTGTATCGGTTTTTTACTTTTATAACTTTTAGTCACTCACAACAAAGATTTTTTTTAACTCAAATTTTTTTAGTATCTATCCAATTTTTTTTATTTTTTAATTTTTCTTAATTTAAAAAACAAAAATTGTTTTCAATGAAAAATTACATATTCCTTGTACAACCGTACGTGTAAATCTAGTCGCAACCCAATTGCAAGCACTCTGACAAACCCACATCCACGCCACCGTCCCACTTGCCACATACCAACCACCACCTCGTTTGCAATGTACTTGCAACATTTGTGGCACATGCAATCAGTAGCCGAAACAAAGGAAAAGTAGTTAGCTAGCAGCAACTTAAGTGGAACTAGAAGCTGCGCACACTCATAATGTCCGGCATTGCACAGTTGGCACGAAGTTGCATTTTGGCAGCACGCTTTGTTCTTGTTGTGGACTCGCAATGGCCATTGTGGCCAGTGAAGCAGCAAAGTGGTAAAACTAGTGGTCAACACCAACTAAGCAAGTTGCTGTGCAGTTTTTCTTAACCCGTTTGCTGTGTTCTATTTGTTAATTCTTATGTGTGTGTGCGTATGTGTGTGTGAGAAGGAAAGAAATGAGCACTGGTGTCGCTAATAATAAGATTTGCCCACAAAAAATCATGAAATCACTATTTTTTTTTAATTTTTTACATTTTCTCCACTTTTCCTGTCAATTTTTATTTTCTGTTTTGCTTCTTTGTCACTAGCATTCAATCTCTTGACACTTAGTTCTAGTTTTTGATACCATGTGGTGGTGTTAAACCCCCCTCTTACTCCTGCTTTGTCTATTCTCATTGCCAGCAAGCATTTTGTAACTGTTCACCACTGACTGAGCAGCCGATATTTCTTGTTGGCATCGGCAGCAACACCGGAAGAATGCTTATTACTGAATATGTATTTATACTCGTATAAATGAGAGTGTGTTTGTGTTTTTCATGCAACATTTGCTATGGTAGATTACGACGGCACTTGTGTAAACCTAAAGTAGAAAACAACTAAGCAATATTTCAAGAAAAGGTCCAAAGTGAAAACACTTCAGTACAGGTTCTATGAAAATATCATATTTTAGACTAACCGCACATTTTTATCCTTTTTTCAAACACCAAGCACTGTATATTTATAATCAAAGAGAATAAAAAACTAGTAGTACATAAGCTAAAGGCAAGAGAAAACTTTAGAATAATAAATATAATAAATGAGCATAAAAATATAGACAACAGTCTTATCTTAGTTTTAAATCACTTAAACTAACCCTAAATGTAGGCAACGATTTTATTTCAACATATTTACAAAAGATAGTGTGGGAGATATATTAAGAAAGCGGACTGTTAAAACAAAATGTGTCACAGCTTGCTTCAATTTTTCGAAAATTAAAGATTATATTAAAAAAAATAGAAAAATATTTTAAAGAATAA
>NW_017537423.1:1359871-1361886 GCF_001853355.1 Bactrocera latifrons
TTAAAGCCATTAATGAAAAAAAAATCACAAAAAGCAACAACAGAAAATATTTGAAATTGCTGTGAAACTAACAGCAAATTACTTAAACAAGACCACATAAAACAAGTAAAGCAAAGATAAGATACCGAAAAATACGGCAAACAAGCTTTACAAATAGAAAACAAATAAATAAGGCAACAACAACGATAAAGCAATAGCAACGGCGCTTCATTAGACTGATTGAATGAGTGATTGCATAGAAGACAGACATAATCAAATTATTAACGGTAACACCGTTCCAACCGCCGACATATGCAGCTTAATTTATTGAGAAACAGGAAATGAAAGTGGCAAAGCTTAAAGCTTTCATTTCAGATTTTAAGCAGCTGATAGAAAATGTTTTGCTGTGGCTTTAATGTTTTATGGCACATATGTAAATATGTATGTGTCTATGGTATATAAGATAATTTTATGATCTCATATAAAAAATTTCGAATACAAAAAATATTAATGCTAAAAATATATATAAAAATAATAAACGGAAAAAAGTCATTAAGTAAATAAAAATTGCAGATGTTCAAATTAATAAAAAAAATTCTTTAACAAATATTTTTTTTCTTAAATTTTTTTTAAATATTTTTTTATTGAAAGTTGTTTTAAAAAAAAAAAAATTTCCCATATAATGAATAATATCTATCGAACTTTAACTCTAAAACTTCGAAAATAAATAATTTTCCCGCCCTTCCACACTTTGTTTGTCCAAAGTGCACCTTATCAACCATTTTTATTATTTTTTCTTCTTCCACTCTTTCGGTTGACTGATTTTCGTTCACAGTAAAGTTTGTATAGCAACTTAATCTTGCGCTACTTATATTTTCCAACTTGTTTGCTGTTTTGTTTTCGCTTTAGCCCATCACCTGCTTATCGCTAACTTCTTTTCCGCTAGTCGGCTGTCACCGCCTCATTGTAAACCGGTCAGTATTAACCCACTTTTTAAGCGCGTTCTGCCGGATAAGCATTACTTAAGCGTTAAGTGGAAGATTAATTGCTGATAGGTTGTACTGACATATTTGTTTTTACTTAAATTCTTGGCTCAGATCGATTTATATTGGAAAATGTTAGCTATATAAATAAAAAAAAATTCCAAAAACTTAAAAATATATAGATATACTATACTATAAAAACAGGGACACAGCACAAAATGCCACCAATTTATTTATTGAATTATATTCTATTGTTTTTAATTTTTCCTAATTTTTTATCTACTCTTTTTCTGCAATAAAAATTCAAATGCGCCAAAAAGCACAAAATACGCCACCAAACCACATAAACTACCTGCATGTTTGCAAAAATTTGCATTTCACGCCCGCGCATGTTAAAAGCAACGCCAGCAGAAACACCGCCGAAACAACAATAATGACACTAACAACAACAACTGCACACCTCAGCTACTACTACTAGCAGTGCTGTTATCTGCCAGCCACAAATGTTGTTGAAAAAGAAAAAAACCACCGCCAAACAAGTACCGCAGGTACTACTTATTGTTGTAGTCATGTAGTTGTTGTTGCCCTTTGGTCGTGCCATACATGTTTTATCGCGACTGTTTAGTTTGCATTTATTGCCACTAAAAGGCGTCCTGTACACCAATACGCCCAGCTTGTCACTTATACATTGCCCGACAATGTGAAACAAAAGACTTAAGCAACGAACTCGATCGCTTGTACTTTTGCCACTGTATGTCTGCAGCGTCAATGCAACTATAAACGATGTCAAGCGTAGTTGGGTAAAAGTGTTTTGCGGCACGATGTGACTTAGTGGCAAATAGCACAAGTGAAACAAGGCGACACAGTGACAACAACAAAAAAATGAACAACAATAAGCGTTATGTTCGGAAAACATATCTAAGAAGAGAAAAGCTACTGCGCTGTCATAGAAAAGTGAACCTTTTGTTGCTTTCATAAGCTTAAACTTGAAAATATATTTCTAATTAAAAAAAATGTATAGAAAACTAAAAACAATTTTATTTTAAAATTATT
>NW_017537423.1:1361996-1366453 GCF_001853355.1 Bactrocera latifrons
TAATAAAATCAGCAAAACTATATCCTTTTGAGAAGGCCTTACAGCATTTCGTTTTCTATTGAGAAAGTTCAAAAGTTTGAAGGGTTTGACGGAAAAAAAATGTTGTAAAAAAATAAGCAATAAAAAATTAGGAAAAAAAAATATTTTAAACATTTTTCAAACCTTTTGTAAAATTATGGTCAACAGAAAACGATTTCCAACAGTTTCCTTAGTTATTTTGCTTTTTGTGGCATGTTGCAGCAAAACGTGCAACTAAAAAAGAGAAAAACCTAAAAGCTAGATGCCCTCACGTTACCGCACGTATACAAAACAATAACAAAAAAATAAATGCACTGCAATAAAGTGAGAAAAATAGGAAAACTGGCATTAGGAGTTCCCAAACAATGGTCAACAACGAAGTTGTGCTGTTCCGCACCGCTGTGGCAGCAATAACTAACCAACCGCATGCGGTGTTGCAAAGCGATAAATGTAGCAAACTTAAAACGAACGAAACACAACTAAGCACCAACATAAATATATGTATATACAAATACACATAGAAAATTATATATATATAACAACGTGTGAATATATATACATATATACAGGTGTACGAAAGTATCGACGCCGCTTCGCCCAGCGGCGTGCTAGCGCTCAACAATGCAGTTAGACAGCGTATTTACTAKTATTGTGGTGGTTGTTGTTGTTTATTTTTTTGTTTTTGTTACAAGTATTCCATTTGGAAGTATTGTTATCATTATGTGCCGTTGTTGTGTTTGTGCAGTTGTTGTATTGTTGTTTCCGTTGTTGTTAGAAATATTTTAACAAGCCACAGCGTTGTTTATGACACCAATGAAGCATAAAGTAGTCGAGTCGGCGAGCGCATAAATAAAATTTATGGTCGCAGCAATTGTAGCAGGAGTTGAACGACTGTCGGCCAGCCGTAGAATGTTGGTGAAGTGGAAAAAATAAATTTTATTTTTTATGTAAAATTTGAAAATTGCATTTTTAGTCAAAATCTAAACTTTTCTTAGAATAAAGTTAACAAATAATTTTTATAATATGTTATTATTTAAATTAAAATTTTCTTTAATATAAAAATTTAGTTTTAACATTTTTTTTATTTAATTTTTAGTAAAAAACTTTTAATTTTTAAAATAACACAGAATTTTTATAATAAAAAAAATTTTGAAAAAAATGTTAAAAATTAAAAAAAAAATTTAAAAAAATTACTTATTATTATTTTTTTTTAATTTAAACCAAATTCTTGAGTTTATTTACTTTAAAACTCGTTTATAAAATTTTTCTCTCAACATTTAGGGCAATCTGTCATCATTTTATTTTTTTATTCAAAAGCGGTAACCCTGTTTCTCAGTTTATTTTTTTACCAACTTATCATTAGTTTTTACGTAAGCTTTTATTGAAAGTCTGTCCAAAAATTACATTCGTTTTTAATATGTTATTTTATATTTTTTTTCTTGTTTTTTCTTAAATATATTTTCCTGAACAATTTCTTAAGCAATAATTTCTAAATATTATCGCTTTGCTATAAAAACTTGTTAGTAACCCAAAAACGTCTTTAATATTAATTTAAATTTTATCAAAAACCCTGTTTCAAAAATTTATATTTTTAGTGTTGTATTGCATGAATATCTCGTTATCATACTACGTACAAAAATTAATTAGTGAAATTTAACAATTTTAAATTAAAATATTTGGCAACTCTATAAAAGCTTTAATTATATTTTTTACAAAAAATCACATACTCGTTATTAATGATAAATTTTTAAAAGCATTTTAAAAATAAATGTTATACAATATTTTTCAAAGCTTAAAGAAAAGAGTTGCCACCTTGTTAGTTTTTCATTTTTATTTAATATTTCTTCAACATATAATACTCTTGCAATATTAATAAAACGAGATGACAACCTTGATGTTATTTTTTTATCTATAATTATTCATAACGAAAAAGTTGGCAACCTTGATATTTATTCTAGTAAAAAAAAGTATTTTAGATAACCTTTATACTTTTTTTTAAATTTATTTTTTTTTTTTATTAAAAATTAACCGGTTTCGTATATTAAAAAAAATGGCAACCTCAGAATTTTTTTTTGAATTTTTTTAATTTTTGTAAATATTTCGGTATTTTCTTTATTTTTTATGCAAGAAGTGAAATCTGCAATTTAAGTACATATTTCTTACGTAACCTTGATGCTATTTTTTAATTTTTTTATAATTAATCATAAACAAAAAGTTAGAAACCTTCACATTTATTTTAATTCAAACCAAAAAATTTGGCAACCTTGGAATTTTTCTAAATTTTATTAACTATTTCCGATATTTTCATTATTTTTTATTCAAAAGCTGAAATTTGCAATTTAATTACATATGAAACATGTAATTGAAATTACTTTTCAACTCTTATTCAAAAAAAAAATTGTTTACAGAGCTAAAAGCTGCTATATTAAAATATATAAATTTTTATTTTACCTGCACTTACATCAATTATCTAAAAGTAAGCATTCCAAATGTTTGAAAAAACAGAGGCACCACATATGCTCCCAAGTCTCCTAAACAATCGTAAACCACATCACATAAACAAATCACACATCATCTAACGCTATCCCATTACGTATCACTCCCGCATATTTGCATACTCTTATGCGCTGGCTGGTGACTAGTCAAAATATTGCCCCTTCAACTCAAGCAAAAGACTTAAGCAACGAACTTGCCAACTCACCTGTTCTAAATCACACTTTTATTTGAGTCAAACGCTTGCATACACATGTATGTGTGCATGTTTGTCTGTAGCTACACTTTCCATGTTGCTTTTGACTTTGGCATTTTTTCGTGGAAAATTTTCACCATGAAACCGCGCATCACCAACACGCCCCAAATCTTATCTGCCGCTGCTAGCCGCCACCAACAGCAAACGCGCGGCCCAACAATGCCATAAACTCTACAATTTAGTAGAAATCGCTACTCAGCTGACCGACAACAACAGAATTTTATTTTTTTATTTTGTTTCTATACCTTTTATTATTTTTTTTTTTTTTCTAGCCTCGCAGTGCTAGGGCGTGTTTGGTTTTTTCTGTTCACTATATTTGCCATTCTCAACGCTTTTCCTTTGTAACTGCAGATTTTCATCTAATACCAGGCAAATGGACATTGCATTGTCGACTTTGGCTGCTGGCGAGTGCAGCAATTCAGGGGCCCTCACAATGGGCGCAAATAGACGCTGTTGTTGCTATTTGACTTTTGTTGTTATTATTGTTGTGCTAGCACTCCGGGTAGTGCTGGCCATGGCAGTGTTGGTGGGTTAGGCCTCGCTTACTTCCCAACACACACACGCACGCACACCAAGCACACACATATATACTGTAAGTGTCTATGCCAGCCGCGCACGAAATTCCTTGGAAAAACAGATAAAATTGCAAGGCGCGCGTTGCAAAAAAATCGCGAAAAATAAATATAAAATATTTAGCTGCTGTTTGCAGCAGTTTACCATGCTACCGCGATCTTTTTCTCCTTTTTTTTGCATGTTTTTCTATTTTTATATTACTTTTTTTATGCCACAAACTGCCAGCAAATGCCACTACAACAACTGCGCAGTTACAAGTGATACCTTCGGCATTTGTTGCTGCCTTTATTCTAAGCCAGCGTTCAATGAACCGCTGCGCGTATAAAAGCAGTGCTATGCAATAAACTCACAAATCAACGCAGATGCGCAAGGAGTTGAAAGCCGGCAGCGCTGCATGCATAGCTATGCGCACAAGTACTACGTGCAGTTTCATGCAGCAGCTCCTAGAATTGTTCAGAGATCAGCCTGGGGTCAGCGGAAATATTTCCATGGCCACATTTAAGTTAACCAAAGTGCAGATTCACTATTTGAGAGGATTAAAAACCTCTCTGCTTACAAAAGTATAAATATTTTTATTGCAAACCAAAAAAAAAAAACTTAAAAAAAATTTTATGTTTTTGATTAACATTCATATGTATATAAAAATATTTATCAAAATTAAAAAAGTTTAAATTTAAAATTAGGATTAAATTTATAATAGGTATCGACAGTTTTTGAACTTTAGTAATAATTTCAAAAATTCAAAAAATTTAATGATGCGATTTTTCTCTTTTTATACTTCAATATATTAATGTCTCACAATTAAAAAAATTTTAAATTTAAATTTAAATTTAAATTTTATTTCCGAAAACATAAAAATAGTAATACATTGTAATAAATATTGTTCTTGAAACTGAATTTGATTTGATTTCCAAAAAAATATATAATTGCTTATAAAGGAAACACCAGAATGAATACATTGAAAAATAATAATAAATTATGAAAAATATTTTAAATTAAGTATAAAGACTCTTAGCAAAAAACCGTTAAAGCAAATTATTTTTTTCCGAACTATTATTCTTTAAGAAGATATTTTTTATGATTTTTGCAAATTTTTATATTTCAAAAACATAAAGAG
>NW_017537423.1:1367736-1374742 GCF_001853355.1 Bactrocera latifrons
AATTTTAGTTACAATTACAAAGAATACCAATTTTATTAGTTATTTAATTTACTGGTTTTTTATAATGCAGCTTACTTAAAATATTTAAAATTACAAAGAAGTTTAGAAACACTTTTAAAAAATATCAACCTTTATCTTATGCATTTAAATATTGTTTATTAAAATATTTATTTTTATTAAAAGTGCTAATGAACAGCGACATTAATTTGCGACCTAATTTTTATAAAAGTATTTTTTATAAAAACTTTAATACCCATAATTTCAATTTACAATATAATTTAAAGGTTCTCCATAATTTATATATATTACGTTTAGTAAAATATGAAAAAACATAATTTTTGATAAAAAAAAGTTGCTAAGCAAAAAATTTTTAAACGTATTTATTTTCTATTTTTTACTTTCTGTTTAAATAATTTATTAACTAATATTTTTTTCTCCCTTTCATTGCAGTTCTGAAGCCTAAAGTCACAGCAGCATTGTGACAACTCCGCTAAAAAATAAAATAGGGTAAGCAAAATATGCACCGTTATACGAATTTTCAGTAATAGTTTTTTTTTAAGTTTCTTTTTTTACTCTCGCTCTTACTTAAAATTAGTAAAAAATATTGTTCCCAAACAAAAATTTTCTTCATTTAATTTAGCTACTAAATTACGAATGTATTTAATACTATTTGAGCGAGAGAGAAAGCGTTTCGGCTCTAATCTCTTGCCACTTAAAAAGCTTACCATCATGCATGACATGAATTGCATTAAGAATTATTAGCATTACTATTGTATGAGTACTTATTAGAGCATGAAATGAGGTCTGACTGTACTGA
The DNA here is from genome assembly GCF_001853355.1 of Bactrocera latifrons. Taxonomy (NCBI): domain Eukaryota; kingdom Metazoa; phylum Arthropoda; class Insecta; order Diptera; family Tephritidae; genus Bactrocera; species Bactrocera latifrons. The sequence goes on from NW_017537423.1 coordinate 1,368,554, forward strand.
CTTAGTAAATAGAGAAAGAAATTTTTTTAAATTTCAGTTTGAAGAGTAAAGAAAAGTATAATAAAAAGGTGAGCAATAAAAAAATATAAAACAAAAATTTAAATAATTCAAATTTTGGGAAGTGTGGTATGAAAAATGCAATAAATGCAAGCTAAGAAAATGAAACGGTAGCAAAAAGTAAAATTTGAACTACCACTCGAATTACAAAACCTCCAACTCAACTTTATTTTTTATAATTGAAAAGTATTTGAAAATATTAAATTCGGGATCCCATTTTCTAATCCCGAAAAATCGGGATTACCAAATTTCGATATCAGTGCAAAAAAATTTTTAAAAAGATATACCTCGGGATTTTTTAATCCCGAAAAATCAGGATTGCTAAATCTCGGTATTATAGTGGGCTTCAGTTTATACGTTTTCTGTACATAATACCACTAAATTAGTGAGTTTGAAATTAATACGCATCACACTTAGTTATTCAAACGATGTGGCAACATTGCCCAGAAATTCCAGCATATCACCTGACCGCAAAATTTCCACAACAGATGGCTTATTTGGATATATTTAAAAGAATTCACACCAAAACTTATGGAAAATACGACAAAAATGCCTCGCAAACCGAGCATAGCGACATTGTTGCTATGACTACAAAAAAAAACACCCAAGTAGGCTTAGTGGCATAGTCGGCAGGTGACAATTGAAGCCTGCAACGCCGTGGTGACGCACCAAAAGCGCACACTGGGTCACTTGTACGTCACTATTTAAGTGTTAGTTGTTGTTGTAACTCAAGCGTACTGTTGTTACGACTAAAGCTTGTTGTTATTGTAACCTAGATTGTTATTTTCTTTTGGACGCCTATAGTTTGTAGCTATTTCTGGCAGCTTTGATTGACAGCTGCGCAAGCTAAAGACGTTCAAAATGGGCTAAGCGCAACCGCTGGTCATAGACAAAAGCCGTGTGTTGCATGTGGCACGATGCGCCATATTTAACTGCCTGCCTGCAGCGCCCATTGCGGCATGACCATCAACTAATGTGGCCATATGTCAGCGTGATGGCAAGCGCACTCTGTTTGCAATTTATTTCTTTTGTTGTCATTGTTGTTACGCACGGTAGTTGTGTTGCATACAAGTGTCACAAGTGTCATTAGCAGTGGCACATCACTCCAGCACTCAGGCGCTGCGGCCGGCACGTGCGTTCAGTGGGGAACTTATGCAAATTTTCCGATGTATAAGTGCGTATATGTGTATTTGTGCGTGTGAGTATGTTGAGTGATAAGTACCAGCTGCTTGCCTTACACAAACGCTGAAGGCTGGTGACAGCCGTTGCAAATGCAGCTACGCGTTAAAGTGGGTCAAGAGGATGTAAATTGTATGTAGGTAATTACAGTTTGGTTATTTTTGTACCATTGTGTTGGTCATTATGGCGTTGTGACAGGTGAGCGCTGATGCATAGAGAAATTTTGCAAATGCATTGCAAGTGGATTCTAACTGAAATTGTGCGAGTGCAAAAATGTTGCATATGTGAAAGGTGCATTTTTACTGAAGCATGGCGGTGAAGTGAGAGGTGGTAAGAAGTGTGGCAAGTCGCTGAGCGAATGTAGCAAGTAATTGCGTGTAATGGTTTTATGTGAAATATCGAAATTGTAGAAACATATACGATGGCAGCGGCTGATAAGTAAACTGTAATGGATTTTAGTTTAAGCGAGTTCGGTGCTTGAGTCTTTTGAATTCCGCATACTTCAGGTGAAGTGAAATGCGCTACAAATGAAAGCAAAAGGCTAAGAAAGTTTTTAAATAGTGCGTATACTTATACTGTAGTCGTAGGACATTTGAACAAAATATTAGTGTTCGGGATTCGGGATCCCGAAATTTATGTAAAATATGAGTGAAAATGTTTTTAAAATGACCACAACGATCTATAAATGCGTACAAGGAATGTTTCTACAATTAATCCAGAATCCCGAAAACTAAAACCAAAAATTTTAAATCCCGAAAAAATAAATTTTTAAATATGAATTTCAAAAAAGCCTTCCAGTAGTCTAAAAATGTATACACGGAATATATAATAAAACTCGAATCCCAAAAACTGAATCTCCCGTAATCGTCTATATCTAATATTTTACCTCAAGTAAGCATTTGTGTTGAAAAATCTCTAAAAACAAATGAAAAAATAGTAAACAAAATTTTAATAAACACATTTTTTATAAAACCCGAATGCCATATTCATATAATATTTTACTAAAGGTTTTTGCGTTTTTTATTAGTGCGACAAAATCTACCTAATTTTTTGCGCTGCAATTTAAAAACCAAACCGCTTGTAATTTCTTAGAAGTAAAGTAGTGTAATAGTAAAAAGTGTGAAATTTCGGGGGAAAAAATCGGGTTCCCGAAAACTCTTTTTCAAAACCCGAAAATTTTAACATTTTTAAAAATATTTTTAGACCAAAAAACCCTTTCAACTTTTAAAACTCAGTATAGAGGCTCATTCTCGTGCATAAATAACGAAGCATACTTTTTGGGGATACCTTCTTTTTAACAATTTAATAAGAGAAACAAATTATAGTAACTTTTAGGATATTATTTTCATAAAAGATTTAAAACTTTATTTCATATATGCTTAATAATTGTTAGTCTGGTAAAAAAAACGAGTATTAAACACCCAAAGTATGCAAAGAAATTATAAATTATTAATGTTTTATGATTTCCTGAACCTTTTTCTTACAAATTATATATTTTTTTTATCTTTTATTTAAATTTCAACTCAATACTTCCACCAGTTTCCGTAATCGCAAGATTATTCTCACAGTACATGCCAACAACAACATTTTCCTCGACGAGTTTCATGTTGCATATAAAGCCATTCTTGCTTTAGCTGCTATGAACAGTAAAGATCCACACTTCAACAGTCCGACAATCACTAGCTGGCATTCTCACAGCCATTTACGCATAATAAGGCCGCATAACGGCTTGCCGATACAGTTACAAAGCCTGCAACATGCACACTGGCACACACTCATACAGCCACACGCATTGCAGACAATGTTGAGCAGCAACTGAGAGGTTTTAACTCGTCAGCTGGCGGCTTTCGGCGCAGAAAGCAAGTATCACGTCTTTAAGTGGCTGCTGCAGCAACTTCTGCGCCCTGAGGTGCTACTTTGCGGTCTCTACTAGATTTTTTCTTACTTTTATAGCAAATGCCATTTAATAGTTATGCTAAAAGCTTTTTGAAGCAGCGTGATTCTAGAAGCGGCTAAATGTTTGATGAATTGCCACAAGAAAATGCTTTCGGCCACAGCATTTTGAGTAATAATAATTAACAGAAGAAAAAAAAACAAGAAAAATGTTGGAAAAAATATTCAAAAAATTAAAAAAAAAAATACAAAAAAATGTTAATCTACTAGAGTTCTAACTTCTTTTGCCTTCAGCCATTACTCACTCGACGGCCACCACCAGTTTATTAAAATTAATTGACAGCAATTAAACTGCATTTCAAGCCATCATTAAAGGCCACGACTATTTTTTCCTACTTCAAAAAGGAAATTCGAAGCGAAAAATCATCACTAATTAGAAAAATTTTAGATTTCATACGCCGCCACTTTCTTGCTTCATTTATTCTGCTGCAATTAATCACATTTTGTTGCACAAAACGAGCAACTTCCTGCTGTTACAGCTATTAATATAAGCCTGCAGTCGGCTGCAGCTGTTGGTGGCACCACAAAATGGCTTCCAAGTCGCACACAATGTGCCACCAATTAGCTCTGAGAGCTATCAATCATTTGTGCTTTTCTTCGCCGGTTGATTAATGAGCGGCAAGCAGCGGCAATTAGAAGAGACAGCGTTGGGTGGAAGCGAATAAAAGTTTAATGAAACACCGAAGTTATAGTAAAATTATATTTATAAATAAAATTAGGAAAATTAAATATTCAATTAATTAAAAAATTATGATATTAATAATTTTTAAAATAGAAAAAATTATAAAAAAAAATATTTGAGAACTCAAATTACTTTGAAAAAAACCTATTCTTAATTCAAAATAAAAGAGTTAATTAAAAAAAATTAAATACAAATTTTAATTAAGTATAAAAAAATTTAAATAAAAAACTAACAATACAATATTTTTTAAAAATTAAAATATTTTTAAAGTACTTGCACTGAAAAATTTTAGAAAAAATTAAATGATTTTTTATGTCAAAATCTTGTTAATTAAAATTAAATTATATTTATAAAAAATTTAGAAAATTTTAATTAATAAAAAAATATTTAAAAATTAAAAAAAAAATTTCTTAATTTCATCTCAAAAATTTTGAAATAGAACATTTTTTTAATTAAAAAAGAAGAAAAGAAGCCAAAAATCTAATAAAAGAAATATGTATAACAAAAGCATTTACATTAAAAGTATTTGCACTTAAAAAGTTTACTAATAACATTATATGTATATCACAATTTCTTCTTTTATTAAAAATAAAAGATTTGTTTATTTAAAAAAGTTAAAAATTATAATTTTCATAGAAAAATTTTTTTTGAAAATACATATACCAATAATCATTCTCCGATTTAAGTACTAAAAAGAAAATTACTTTTAACTTTTTTAGACATTTTTTAGTACATTTCATTCATTCCGTCTTCTTACTTTTCAACGCCTTCTATGGCTCCGCCCAACAAATTACGCTGCCTTGCTTTGCGTGCAAAATAATGCAGCACTAGCAATTCAATTCAATATTTTGCAATGGCTTCGAATTCTATTTTTATGGCATGCAATTATTTCTCCTTTACCAACAACTGGTCTTGCCACACCACCAATTATAGGGGCAAAAATAGGCAAGCGGACAGGACGAGCCACATAAATGCCTCCAAAGTGCAGCATTATAAAGGAAGCAACAACAACAATAAATGATGCTTAATAGCAGTGGCAATGCACTGCAGTCTTGTTGTTGTTGCCAACAGAACAAAAAAAGTTATTAATGAAAATTACAATTCAATGCAAATTGCTGTGGCATGAACGATTGTGACACTGCTGCAACGAATATGCGCTCTGTCATTTGTAGGTGGCCACAGCTGGAGCAGCTAAGTGAGGGGCAGCAGCAATATGAAAGCGTGCGGCAGTTGCTTGCAAGTCAAATGCTGCGCTTGGAGGCGCTGAATGGGCAATGCACTGCATGTGGTAACAGTCAGCCGTTGCTAGGCTGCCTGCTGCATGCATTTTCACGCTCGAATTAAAGTAATTTCGCATTTGTCGCTGGCCGTTGCATTTGTTTCTGCAAGTTCGGGTGTTGCAACAGCGATTCGCCAACACCTCAACGTGGCAAGAAGGATTGATGGGCAGGAAGTCAGAGTTTGTATATTCAAATTTCTTTTTTATTATTGTTGTAGTGGTGGCCTTCAGTCGGCATTGAGGCAATTTGGCTATGCAGTGGAAAAATAAAAATTTTAAAGATGGAACAAAATGAAAGGAATTACCAAATAAAATTTCCCAGATATTTAAAAAAAAATATTTACAATTATAAACAAAAAAAAAAAATTTTAATTAAAAGCAAAAATTAAGTTTAATGATTTTTCTTAGAGTAACATTACATTAAAATTGGTTTCGTAAATTAAATGTCACAAAACAAATGTAACAAATTAATTAAATTAGAAAAAAATTCGTTAAAAGTAATATTTTAAAGCAATTTAATTAAAAAATTTAAAATTAAGTATAAAAATAAAATATCTTCAAATTAACAATATATTATAAAAAAAGTTTAAAAAAATTATAAACTTAGAAACAAAAGTGTATTAAAAAAATTCGACTTACATTCTATAAAATAAGAATTTTAAAGTAATTAATTCAAAAATATTTTCCATTAACGGAAATTAAATAAAAAATTATAAACATTATAAACATTAAAAAATTAATTTTAGATCAAATTCTAAAATCCCCGTAAAATTTTAATATAATCAACATAATTAGGTAAATTTTAATTCCAAAAAATTTCCCAATTAAAATTAAAAAATTATTTACTGTGCATACATTTTATATACAAATGTGTTTAAAATCCTGCTCAGGTATTTTAAATTATTTTACCAATTCAGTAGCAAAAAAAAAAAAAAAAAAAAAAAAAAAAAAAAAAAAAAAAAAAAAAAAAAAATAGCATTTTATTCCAAAAAAAAAAAAAAAAAAAAATGGCAACCCTTAACAATAATATGTCCCCCAA
>NW_017537423.1:1374778-1377308 GCF_001853355.1 Bactrocera latifrons
ATAAATAATTAACATAATTTAAAAAAAATTTATTTCAAATAACTTCCAAATCATAACCAAATGCTTTTTACCGATTTCGCTTTAATAATATATATTTTTTCTAACCCTCTCCGAATATTTTTTATTGTCAAATAAGCCCTAAAAAGTTCTTTTGTACCTTGTCGAACCGTTTCATTTTTACCACCATTTTTATAGTCACTTTACTTCCACAAAAATAATTATAAAAAAATAAAACGATTCTGAACTTTATTATATAATTTTCCATGCAAATTAAATGACCTTTCGAAATCGTTGCCGAACTCACCCACAATAGTTTTTACTACTTATGTATATTGTGTCTTCACCGCTCCGCCTCTCTATGACCACTCAGCACTCTTGCTAAGCGACCACTACACACCCAACTTGGCAGGCTGTCCTTCCATGCCCACGCACCTTTTCGGCTCACCACTGCACTTTGGTCATTAAAGCTGGAATTTACGATGGCAATGGAGCCTGTGATGTTTCTGCAGATATAAAACTACAATTCGTTTGTTGTTGTCGTTCGTTTTCTTGTGATTTTCCTCAGCACCTATTGCCGTTTTCCTGGCAGCAGTTTTATGCGTTGTAGTTTTATAGCGTGGGCGTTGTAAAGGCCAAATCTAACGGTGGTATTTGCCTGGCAGCAAGATTTAAGTGGAAAAATGCCAGTGAATTCGCGATGGAAAGGTGATTGTAAGCGGTCTCAAAAATTTAGAGGAATTTATTATAACTAAGAATAATAAAATACCGAAATATGTATATGTAAGTAAAAGCTTTGAGTGTGTTGCTATAAAAGTAATTAATTTAAAAGTAATTTTAAGTGAGTATTATAATTTTGTTTCCCGAAAACTTTCTTATTATTTCATTCAATACAAGATTTTCAAAATTGCATAAATAAATTTTTTTTCAAGAGCTTTTCCGTTATAACATTTAACCTTTAATAAATAATTTTTTCCTGCAACATTTGAAAACCAAAATTACTTTTACCTTTACATCAACCAAAATGTCAAAAATTTGATGAAATTTCCAAAAGCTCTCTTACTATTTGGTTTATTGAAGCTTCAAGCTCAAAACCTTGACAAACTTCACGCAAAAGCTGAAAACTTTATTGTTAGATGATCAGTTTTTTATACAGTTCAAACTTTTTTCGAAAGCTCTGAATGACAAATTTTTTGAATAGATTAATAAAATCTAGAATCGTACTATATTCTTTGTGAAGCTTTTTAAGCACAGAATTTTCTGACACTAGATTTAAAAGCTCTAAAATTTAATGCTGGATTGTCATTACTACAAAACTTTCAAACTCTTTCAAAAGCTCTAAAATTCTTATAGTATAGGTTTATAAAATTTGGAAAGAAAAAAAAACCGAAGAACTATTTACTTCAAAATAGTTCTGGAAAATTTGTGAAAGTTTATACAAAAAGCTTTCAGGCTTTTAAAAAGCTTTTTACCATTTAGATTTGCAAAGCCTGGAGCTTTGAAGTACGCAAATTTGACTGAACTATTTTTCCAAACTCAATCACAATTTGCTTACAATTCATATTGTTTTAAAAAACCTCTGAAGCTTTTAACAAAGGTTTGTGCTAAAAAATTTGTACTTTTAAGCCCAGCCATAATGCCAAAATGGTTTAACAAAAATATATATAATTTCCAATTGTTCTACGAAAGCACTAAACCGCCCTCGGTCGGTGATTATATAGCATCTACTTGACATTACTTTGCACTGTTGGTATAATTTTCCATAGGCAGCCGCGTTCCGTACCCATTTACCACACTGGCTTCATGTTACACTCGCTGTTCGCATCAATTCCGAAACAAATTGTTACAATATGCCACATAATGTTGCAGACTCTGCAGCCAATTGGCTACGTTACTTTATACCGCTGCTCAATCAGCAGTTCTTTCCACACATTGACTTGGGTATGTATGTGTGTGCATAACCTCAGCCTCGGTGGCAATCGAGAAGCATCCGTTGTGTCGTGGCCTCACTTTCTTGCCGTTTCGTTTGCGGTTCTTTGAGTTCTATGTGCCGTTATTTGGCATAACTTTACCGCAACATTGTCATTGCATGCGGAAAGCGTGTGGCATGGCGAGCAGTTGCACATCGTTTGGAAAATCTAAATCAAGTTGGCAATCAAACGGACCTGAAATGTAATAAAAGCGTAGAAACAAAAAGCGACCACCAGTGATAATTTCTTGGCTGTGATTTTGTTACTCTTTTTCGTTGACTTTTTTATACTTCTGCGTTGTCTAAGGCAATGATGATGAGCGCTGTGAAGCAGGCAAAAAAAAAAAAAACGATGGTATTAAATAAAGACATTAATTCGCAAGTGAAGTGAAGAGAAATGAAGAGTGTAAGGGGTATAAATTTTTTTGTTATAGTTATTTAAAAGAACTGTTACAAAGAGAACTAGAACAAAAAATTAATATGCACCTATGATACAATTTTTAAGTTTCATTATAATTTAATTTTATAAAATCCAAAAAATTAAAAACAAAAATAAATAAAATT
>NW_017537423.1:1377787-1394005 GCF_001853355.1 Bactrocera latifrons
ACAAAATTATTTAAATATTAATCATTTTTATTTTCCAATATTTCTTAATTTAATTTTTGAATTAATTTTTTTTTTTTTGCCGATTTTTCAAATTTTATGGTATTTTCCTTTCCCGCCAGCTCCGAGATTGAATTTAGCGTTTTATTACTTTTTTCACCAGTTCATTGCCTTTTTCTTATTACAACAATTTCTCACACTCTCACCGCATAATGAACATAGGTATTCTTTGAAGCATAACAACGCGACCGATGTGCATTCAAGTTTAAAATTTATACGGCGACCACATTTAAAGATCAATGCTGTCTCAGCTAATTTTCCCAAAGTGTAAATCTACATTTTATTGCCGCTAAATTAATTTCACATAACGTTACACGCTCACAACTTCACTGAAGCTGAAAGAAGGCTACAAGCGTAGAGTCTTGCGATAAATTCCTATTTTTTAGATTAGTTTTTCTATTAATAAATATTACGTCAGCGCCGCACCGCACCGCACCGCATCACATTTACACTTACACCCATTCTTCTTGTCTTTACAGATGCGATTAGTACACCGTCAAACCGCAGCAATCATGTCCGGCTGGACAACGCCGTCCGCTAATCTGCGCTTTGTGCTCGCCCTCTGCCTAGCCATCGCGCTGCTGCCCAGTCCCGGTGCGGCGCGCATGGCCTTCGAGAAACTCACAGACTTCGATTTTGCCGGCACCACATACTACAGCGTGAAGAATCTCTCGCTGTACGAGTGTCAGGGCTGGTGTCGTGAGGAGGCCGATTGTCAGGCGGCCGCATTCAGTTTTGTCGTCAATCCATTGTCGCCCTCGCAGGAGACACACTGTCAACTGCAGAACGATTCGTCGGCACACAATCCGTCCGCGGCGCCACAACGCTCCGCCAACATGTATTACATGGTGAAATTGCAGCTGCGCAGCGAAAATGTCTGCCATCGGCCGTGGGCGTTCGAGCGTGTACCCAATAAGATTATACGCGGTCTCGATAATGCGCTCATCTACACCAGCACCAAGGAGGCCTGCTTGTCGGCTTGCTTAAATGAGAAACGTTTCGTTTGTCGCTCGGTCGAATATGATTACAATAATATGAAATGTGTCTTGAGCGATTCGGATAGACGTAGCTCGGGCCAATTTGTGCAGCTGGTCGATGCGCAAGGCACCGACTACTTTGAGAACTTGTGCTTGAAGCCGGCGCAGGCCTGTAAGAATAATCGTTCATTTGCCGTTGCGCGCGTGGGTGTGTCTGAGGAGAAGGTGGCTCAATATGTTGGTCTGCATTACTATACCGACAAGGAATTGCAAGTGACTTCAGAATCTGCTTGCCGTTTGGCCTGTGAAATCGAAACAGAGTTCCTGTGTCGCTCATTCCTGTATCTCGGTCAGCCACAGGGTTCACAGTACAACTGCCGCTTGTTCCACTTGGACCATAAGACACTGCCCGACGGTCCCTCAACTTATCTGAACCATGAGCGTCCACTGATCGATCACGGTGAACCCATTGGCCAATACTTTGAAAATGCTTGCGAGAAGACCACCTCACCGCCCGGCACTTTAGACAAGTTGGACACACTGCCTGTCAGTCTAGACACTACCGAAGATCCTAACTTGACCAACATCACCAGAAATGATGTCAACTGCGATAAGACTGGCACCTGTTACGATGGTGAGTAAGAATATAAGTAAAGGGTTCTCCGAATCAGGTTTCGAAATCTTGGGAGATCCCACAAAACCCTCTATTCATGAAAGTGTATCATACCTGATTTTACTTTCTTGGCATCGAGGATTTAGTGAGCTCATTTGAAGCACAGTCTACCGAAAATTCGTTTTACTAACCCCATTTCCCACTTTTTTGTTTTTTTCGTCCTTTTTTGCTTTCCACAGTCTCTGTACACTGCAAAGACACCCGCATCGCTGTACAGGTCCGCACCAACAAACCGTTCAATGGTCGTATCTATGCTCTGGGACGTTCGGAGACTTGTAATATCGACGTCATCAACTCGGATGCGTTCCGATTGGATCTGACCATGGCTGGACAAGACTGTAATACGCAAAGTGTGGTAAGTCAAATAAATTTTTTTCTTATTATTATGCATTATATTTTTATAAGACGAAAGCGGTACCCAACAAAGAGTCTTCATGAAAGACTGGTCTCAAAATTTGAAGCCAGTACAGTTGCAGCTCTGTATAAATGCGCTATGAGTGTGGGACATACTTATGACTCAAGGTCGATTCTCTGCCTCTGCCTCGATTCTACCGTCGTTTTGCGTTGCTGTGCCGAGTTTCAATCTACCTTGACTCTACCGTCGCTTTATGTTGGTGACCCTGCTCCGTCTTCTATCCTTCGGTGGTTTTTAGAGTTTTTGTATATTTATTCATTTTTTTATGAACCCTATTTTTTGTGAATTTGTTCTCCCCCCCGTTTTATTCAAACCCTATCTAACCCCCAAGACCACATCGTTTCTCTATTTTAGACCGGCGTCTATTCGAATACTGTCGTACTCCAGCATCACAGCGTTGTCATGACCAAGGCCGATAAGATCTACAAAGTTAAATGCACCTACGATATGAGTTCGAAGAACATCACCTTCGGCATGATGCCCATACGCGATCCAGAAATGATCCACATCAACTCATCGCCTGAGGCACCACCACCAAGGATTCGCATACTGGACACACGTCAACGTGAAGTGGAGACCGTACGCATCGGTGATCGTCTCAACTTCCGTATTGAAATACCCGAAGACAGTAAGCGAAACGACTTGCTTGGCAAAGCGCGCCGAATGTCAACTAATAATTGGTTTAATTTTACCCTTTACTCCCATTTGATTTTGCTCAAGCTCCCTATGGTATCTTTGCGCGTTCTTGCGTCGCGATGGCTAAGGATGCACGCACCAGCTTCAAAATCATTGATGATGATGGCTGTCCCACTGACCCAACCATCTTTCCTGGTTTCACTGCTGACGGCAATGCATTGCAATCGACTTATGAGGCCTTCCGTTTCACCGAGAGCTACGGTGTTATCTTCCAATGCAATGTTAAATATTGTTTGGGTCCTTGCGAACCGGCTGTGTGCGAATGGAATATGGAATCCTTCGAGTCGTTGGGTAGAAGACGTCGTCGTCGCGCTATCGAGGGGTGAGTGCGCCGCGCTTTCTCTTCTTTTAGGCCCTTTAGGTTATTTGTTCGTTCTATTTCTCTATCGTTAGCAACGAGACTAAGGAGGCTGATGATGATATGAATATCTCGCAAGAGATTCTAGTCCTGGACTTTGGCGACGAGAAGCGTGAATTCTTCAAGGCAGATCCCAGCACAGACTTTGCCAAAGGTAAATTGTGCTTTCATAAACTTGCGCAGCTTTATGTGACATTGATTTTTCTCTCATCCTCACTTTCACCCTTTTTGCGATTTCTTTCTCCCCCGTTTTCTCCTTATCTCGCAACTCTCTTACCGCTTTTCTACCTCACCCACCCTTTGTTTTTGTGCCGCTCTCTCTCTTTTCTCCACCACAGATAAGACTGTCACCATCATTGAGCCCTGCCCCACGAAGACCTCCGTTTTGGCGCTGGCCGTCACATGTGCGCTGATGATTCTGCTCTACATTTCGACATTGTTCTGTTATTATATGAAAAAATGGATGCAACCTCATAAGATTGTAGCATAAAGAAAATGTTAAGCAACACAAAAACACACTTACACATATAAATTTACGAAAAAGTGAACAGAAGAAACTCTAAAGTAAGCAAGAAAAATTAAATTGAACACAGGGGTATCGGACTAAATCAGAAAAGTAATTTAATGTTATGCAAGAAATGATATTACAACAAAAAATTTACGAAAAATAAGTTTTTAGAAAAAAAGCTCGCAAAAAGCTTTTACAAAAAAGTTTCAAGCTAGTAATTTAAGTTTAAAATTAAACAAAGAATAATGCATTTCATAATATTAAGTTTAGCAAGAGTCTAAAACGAAAAGCTGGCTTGGTGGTAGCGGGAAAGTTTGAAAGTTTACATAAGCTTCGCAATTTCTCTAGAGGGGTAGAATAGGCCTAATGGCACGCAAGGAATTATGCAATAATAAGTAATAAACTGTATGCGTATCATAGTTTTAGTTTTAACATATAGAAGTACTTATGCATAAAAGCTCAGTGGAATAGAGCTTTTATTTAAAATGTTAGTCTTAATTATAATACTTCAATCCTACATACATACATATATACACTGCACTCTCACCTTATATGTTCCACGAAATTTAAGCTATCGATTGAGTAACTGAAAGATTGAACGTGCTTTAGAAGCTTTAAGAAGTGGATGGAGCTTTCGAACACCGCACTTGCGCTACTTATACAACGAAACCGAAAACTGCAATATATTCTTAAATTCTTTGAAGAGCTTATGATGCTTATTAGAGCTTTTTAAGCTGCAGTCAGAACTTTTTTCGCTAATAAATAGATGAGCTTTTTAAATAAGCTGAAAATTATTTATTCCATATTATATTTATATGCATTAACCGCAATGTAGGTATAAGATATAAACATCATTTCTAAGTAAAAGCTCACCAAAATTAGAGCTTTGTAAAGCACTCAGCTGAGCTGGGTCTAACTAAGGCTATAAATTTCAATGAAAACTTTAGTATTGATTATCTCTGACTTAGATAATATAAATATCAACAAAAGCTTCTGGAAGCTCTAAAGCTCAAAAGTTATCGGAAATTTTTAATTTTATTTAAAAAAGGAGTGTGTAAAGCGCTGAATGTAGGACCATATGCATTTGTCTAGCTGAATGCTTTAAAGAATACAACTTTTGATTATATTCGTTCATCAGAGTGAAAAGCTTCTGCTTCTTATTAGTGAAAGTTCTACCAAAGCAATACTCCAAACCCGGCAGTTATTTTCAATTACGCATGCCAATTTCAACATTCATGCCGTTGAAAGCTCAGCTATGCTGTATAGGAAAGCTTTCACGAAAGCTCTGGCTGTACTTTTTGCAGCCAAAATCGGTTTCTTTTTACACGTCAGCAATATTTCAACACTACCAACGAAAGCGTATCTCTTTATCTTTAATATTTTTTTTAGTATTTATCTAAAGCTTAACTATTTAGCAACAAGGCGCACTTTCTATGAGGTTCCGTAAACCAAAATATACACATATTACGGAACCTACTTATAGAGATTGCAGCTTTGACTAAAAAATAACAAAAAATATTTAATTTTTAATGTTTATGCAGACTTTGTACTTTTACTCTCGCGTTTATTTATTTAATTGTATTTAATATTTAACTAATTTATATTTAATGACTAAAATAAATAAATAAAAACTACACAATAAAAAAAACTGTGCTTATTTATATTGCATTTATGAAGCAAAAAAAGTCGAAAAACACTTTTTTAAGAATTTTAGCAAATTTTAAAACTTAACCTATAAAAGCTTAAATTACAAGAAGGTGTCAATATCACTTTATCATTATATTTTGCATATTGCTTAAAGCTTTTTTATAAGTTTGTAAATAAGTTTAATATATGAAACAACAACAAACATCAAATTATAATCGATTAAATATTTTTTGTTTGAAAACAGGAACAGGTAATAAAATTCATAATTTTTAATGAAAAAACAACAAACCACGAAATATACATGCGCACTCCAACAGGCATGAAGTTGCCTTCCAGACACACATACATATAAAAAAATAGTAGAGATTACTTAAATTTTATAAAGCGTAGATGGAACTGTAATAGGTGAAGCTAATACTTAAAAATAAATTTGAAAAATAAATAAAGCGAAACTTTATAAAAAATATCTTAAGGAAATGTCTTTTATTTTACTTTGTAAGAAAATATATAACGAAAAAAGCTCTCAGAGGCAGCCCGAAACAAGAAAAGCAGCTCTTCAATTAAAAAGCTTTTAAGAATATGTTGCAGATTTTTTGAACTTTTTGAGCTTAATTTGAAACTACTTAATAATTTTATTTACATTAGTTTCTTAAAAAGTTTTTACACAAGCAAAAGCTCTGAAAGTTATCAACGCAGGTTTCCGATGCTGATCACAGAAAGCTGCAAAAAAAATCTATGTAAAAGTTATATGGGCTATTTCTACTAAAAAAACATCAAACGCGGTTTACAACCTGAAAAGCAGGTCTTTAAGTCAAAACAAAACTTCTTGGCAGCTTTTCGAACTTTTTTAAGCTTAATTTAAAATCACTATAATGTTTTTATTACGTTAAAGCTCAATTTCATGAAAAATCGTTTATTGAAGCAAAGCTTTTAAAAACGCTTAACATATTTTCCAATGCAGTGTTCAAATGATTGAAGAATTCCTTAAAAATATATAAAAGCTGTATGGTAATTTTTTATAAAAAGAGCTCTCAAAAGCTGTCTACAACCGCAGAAGCAGGTCTTCAAGTCAAAAGCTTTTAAGCGTGTTCAGCTTTTCTGAACTTTTTTGAGCTTTATTTCATATCTCACTATAAGCCTTTTTATGACATTAAAGCTCAAGTTCGTTAAAAAATGTTTTACTAAAGACAAGCTTTGAAAGCCCTTAATACAATATAATTTTTTCAATGCAGAATTTAAGTGATCGATGAAAGCTTTAAAATATATAATGTAAAATCTATATATGTGTATGTAGATATTGCTTACTTACCAAAAAGATTTTCCAAAGCGTTCCGAAACCTAAAAATCAGCTATTCATCTCAAAAATGTTTAAGAGGATTTTGCTGAATTTTCTGAAATATTTTCTAAAGTTATGTGAAAACACTATAAGGTTTTTAAGTACATTAAACTTCAGTTTTTTAATGCATCATGCTGAAAGCTCTCTAAGCCCATCTTTCTACAGTTATTGAAAACCTTCAATATTTCAAGAAAATGAACATAACGTCAAGCTTAAGGTTGGAACAGTAATCTCTCAAGAGATTTTCATAAAAGCTTAGAAAACTCTAGAATATTTTAATTTTTATATGGCTTATAATGCGATTATATTTTAAAGAATCTTCGTGCAATCGGTGAAAGCTCTCTTCACTTGCATCATAAAAACCATTTAAAGTACAATAAGCTTTTAAAAATGGCAAAATCATGGATTCTGTTCTGCCGAAAAGTTAAAAAAAGCTTACACTGAGATCTAGGAAAACCCTTTTATAACTTAAAATTTTTTTAAGAAATTAATCAAGAAAAAGCTTTTTAGAGCATAAAATTTTTAAAGAAATTAATTGCAATGTGTTGCTTTTAGGAAGCTTTGAAATATCGCAAGAGCACGACTCCTTTATTTACAAAAAACTTAAAATCGAAAGCTTGCTCTGTGAGCTTTGAAAACACTTGTAACGCCAGACCTAGAATAAGCTTTTCAGAGCTTAAAAAATTATTCAAATTGAAAAAAAAATAACAAATACAAAATACTTCACTATTCATTACTCAAACTATAAATTTGGCGTGGCCACAGTGATGAAAGTAAAGCCAATTAGTTAAATGACATCTTGGAAAAATACTGGACCGGTGAAAAGAATAAGTAAATTCAATTAAAAAAAATTGAGGTTTAAAAAAAGGCCATGGAAATTTAATGTGCCCCTGAATATTAAAAGTGTTGCCAATTTGCTACCGTAACTAATGCAAGCAATTTCACACACTTTCCATGCAAGCAAAGCGCAAAAATGAAAGTAAATAGCATTTGAATTTATGCGAATCATTCAAACACTTTATTTACATTGGCGAAATAGATTGAAATTGCAAGACAAATGGAACGAAATCATTTCAATTGAGCCATAAATTTAATGGTTTGCAAACTAATTACACGCTGTGGCGGCCGCGCGACTAATGCGATTGATCATCAAATTATACGCACAAGTACAGTAAACGTGTCTGCAGAGAAGTGCGAAAGCGTAAAGTAATGAACTTGGTAATAGCTTTGAGCAGAAATTTACTTTTAATTAAGAAAAACTAGATAAAACAGAGTATTTGTCAAGTGTTAAATGGTAATCAGCATGAATTCTTAATACAAACATTACTCTTTATGATTACCTCTGCATTTCCCTTTACCTTCACAATTTTTTTAATTTTGAATTTAATCTTTATTGTTTAATCATTACTTTTACCATTACATTACCACCACCATTACAATTACTTTCAACACGCACTTAATCATTAATTTCACATTTATTATGGCTTGATACATGCAATTCAGCAGAGATAAAGAAATAGTTTGAGCTCCAACTTGAAAATTATCTCTCCAATCTATCTAAAAGAAACTTAGAGAATTTCTAGATAGGTGGCGCTTTAGCCAAATTAATTCGAAAACAATTTTTATGACTCAATTGGCCTCAAATTATTGATCTTTTGATAAAATTTTTTGTGATATTAAATTCCAATTTGAGTCATATATTATGGACCTTCGAGACTTTCCGAACGCAGAAAAACTCTCAAACATTTATTATTGTAGATTTTTTATAAAAACTGGATAGCACATGCATTTTGCCTCATCAAGCTTTTTTCATCAGTATTTCTAAGCTTAATACAGCTTTCATAGCAGGTCGATACTAAATTCGGTAGACTTTTTGCGAGCTAGATTAACCTACATATAGTAAAGTTTTAAAAGTTTATGCTCGGCTATAAACGCGTAAGCGGTGTCTACGCCAATAAAGAAGAAGAAGAAAGCTTTAAAGATCATTTGAAGCTTCTTTTTCGAACAAGATTTGTTATTCAATCAAAGGATTGATTTCTTTTTTTTTTTATTTTTAAACTTTGAGTCGGCGGTAATTTTCCAAACTTTTGTCATCTGCGACCGTACGTATTTCCGCATTAAAATTTCCACTTCAGCCGGCAGATCAATCATAGAGAAAGCCACTAGTTGTCCAACGCAATTAGTGCCTTCAACGACACCTTCATTTTCAATTCAAGTAAGAAAAAAGCAGTGGCAACCTTTTTCATAAAAAAAATCCGTAAAATTAGTCATACTTCGGTCGGTCGTACCCGCGCGCTTGCCACTCACCTTGCAGACTATATTGCTTGCGATCATTAGGCAAGAAAAGAAAACATTGAACTCTATATATATGTAAACTCTATCTGCCCTACCACTTAACCAATTATTCGGTCTCTCATTGACTTCATACCTCATTCGCGCACTTGATCTCTTCATTGCCTTGTTTCGAAATTTTTTTTATATTTTATTCTTACTATTTTATGATATTGACCTCACTCGCCTTTCCATTGTTGTTGTTAAATGCTGGTCTAGATCAAAGATTTCCTTTGTGGGCGTGTCAATGGAACTTTATATTTTTCCTGTTTGTTGTCTTTTTTGAGCTCTTACTTAAAGCAGCACGTAGAAACGCCGCGATTTGTTGCTTCATTTGTTCTTTGTGTTATTGTTTTTACAGCATTGTTTTCAACTTTCAACTCTTGTGTTTAACTGTAATTGTTGGGCATTTCGTAGGCCTCACTGGCCACTCCTTGGCATTGCAAAAGATTGGCTATTTTTCATCTTCTTTCAAGATTTTTTCTTCCTCAAACAAGTGCTAGTTACTGCAAGCTGGGTGTGTTTTAGGCTGAGCTAAAGATTTTGCTATCCAAAATTTGAATATAAAGATAAGGTAAATTGAAGAAGTGATTTTTTTTCTTTTAATTTTTTAGCTCTTTATTCTTGCAGCAGAAGGCTTATATGCTTAATTTTTCATGTCTTTAATATGTGTAGTATATTCTATTCGGCTATAAGCTCGTAAGCGTTGTCTAGCCTGTAATGAAATGGTATATTCTCCATATTTTAGTTATTTTTATTAAAATGAAAAACGTTCCTGTCCTTTTTATTCAACTACCTCCAACTGCATCCTCTCTTCAGCCATCTCTACCTCCTTCATAACTCACTTCTTACGCTACTCGTTCTCTACTCGCCTCACAATCATTCATGCCACTGTAATTTTCTGCCGATAATTTGCATTGAATTGTAATTTTCATTAATAATTTTTTTTCTCGATCACAACAACCAGCACTATTTTGTAGCATCAGTTGTTATATCTGTTGCTTCTTCTTTATAATGTAGTAATAGTGTACTTTAGTTGCATTTATGTAGTTCATCTTATTTCTGGCGTCTCTTCTTCGTCATAATTGGTGGTGTGGCAAGACCAGTTGTTGGTATGCCAGGAATAATTGCATGCCATAAAAATAGAATTCACAAGTATTACAAAAGTGATCGTTTGTTGTTGCAAGAATATATTATATGTATTTAGAACAAAACTTGCCAGCTATCACCACAACCTTGAGAGCCTAGTGCGTCTTAAAACTCGCTTTTGTTAGGTCGCGATGGCCTGCTGAAACTCAGTGATAATGGCTCAGTTTTCTAGGCTTAAGCTCGACCACTGAGGCAACTTTGAAAGCTGACGTTTTTCCGAGAGTTCTCTTCAGTAAGTAAGCATCAGGAGAATACTCTCCTGCTCCTTTGTGTAGATGGTATGCCAGAAAGTCGAGAAGCAAAGCTAATCTCCTAAGTAAGCCGTCCGGGCTTACATAATTAAAATGATTTTTAATATCTTAATATATGATTCATCAGAAGTATTTCCAAAAGCTATCAGTTATGCCCAGATAGAAAATGTATCAGTTTTTCAGGTGTTTCAATTGTCCAGAGCGAGAGTGGAACACATCTGCTCACTTTCATAAACAATGAGACAGTCTAATATCGGTCAGGTATCGTATGAAACCCTCGCCGTTTTTAAGTTTGTGGTATGGCTCTAGTAGATCTCGAGTGTGAAAAGCCCGTAACGTGTGTTCGATTCCTAACGACGCCTGGTCTTAACTCTACAGCGACTTAGCTGCTGCTATAGTAGATGATCCTTAAGACGGGTTTCTGCCTTTTAAATATAATAACTTAAATCAGCAATCCATTATATATTTCTTTTGAAAACAAAAGGATTCGCGATTCGGTGACTTTGGCGGTCATAGACTTAGTACCCTTAGTACCAACCACTTTACAGAGAGCTAAGGGTTCTTTCATCGATTCAAAATAGGGGAAAGCTTCTAGGTTCTATGCCTCTGGCTTTGCCTTTCACTCCCCAGTGACAATGCAATTTGAAGAGTTTTGAGGAAGAAATTCTCCACTATATAAGTCTTAACTGGTTCTTCCATAAATCCAAACTAATAAAAAATTTATTCGGACCTTTTCTAGGTCGTCTTTTGAAGAGAAAAAGAGCTATAGCGATTGCTCGATTGAAAGGTGATTTCATCCACACAATGTGTGGTTTTTAAAAGTATCTCCCCGGAGTGTGTCGTCTTGCTTGGTTATGAAAGAATAAGAACATATATGTATGCGTTGCTCAGTGCCGCAAAGCAGCTGTGTTGGAATGTAATCAAATGTCACCGAGACAGCGCTGAAATATGTAGGTCAAGCTTCGGTTATGCTTTCCGCACAACCACGGTACCAACTACAGCAACAACAAAAGAGTAACACGCTTACATGGCTTAAGAATGGCGTAAAGATTGAGTTAACACAGAGTGTTAAGAACATTGTTAGGCCAAACAAAGCAAATACAATAGCAAAATAATATGTAGTAATCTAAAGCTGAGCAAATCTCCAGCTATAAAAGAAAACAAAGCGGAACTTTTTGCCATAGATAACAACAACAACAGCAACAATAACGGCAAATGGCTATTATCTGCTAGCGGCAAGTTTGTCAGTTTGATGAGCAACAACAGCAAGTGATTAGCAACAGTAAAGACGCTGTGATTTCAAACAAACAAATGAGAGAATGTGTGTGCACACATACCCACATACATATGTACATACATACAAATTTACAACCGTAGTAAAACATGTTTGTTTGTGTCGCAAATCTCAATCCTAAACCGCTTGGCTGCATTCAAAGTGAACGGAAGGTCTTAATCCGCAGTGACGCCCGCCAAATCTTCAAGCCATTACATACAAATGTACATATGTACATATACACAAGCACACATGCATGCGGCACACACTTGCTGTACAATATGTAAAAAAGAAATCATTGCTTTTACACAATTACAATTTAATTGCGTTGAATGGGAGGAATGTGGGTCAGCGCATTCTTAGTAGCCCGTTGGCAAAGGAAATGAATTGAAAAATTCTTCAGCTTGCGCTAGTATCTAATAATAGTGGCTCAGATAATATCAAATAAAATAGCTATAATTATTAAAATGAACGTACATTGAGACATTCAACTGAAATATATACTAAACAACTTGGTTTTAGTTAGCTGCTTTGAGAATTAGTGGACAATTTTTTGCTATAAAATTATAGCAACATTTATGGCAACATAAAATGAGTAAAAACACATTCTCTTCGGATCAGCTATTTTTAAAACTATTTTCATCGTTGCATGAAGTTGCTATAAAAATTATGTCTACACAAATTTGTACACAATACATTTCAAAAGCAGTAAACATTTATAAAAATAACTTCAATTGGGGTTTTAACATAATAATAGTTTACTATAAAAATTATAGAAGCTTATTTATAGAGTAAAAGTTATTTCCGTGCTTATATAAGGTGCAAAGTGGCTTAAATATTGGCCTAGGAAATGAACTTAAATTAGTATGTAGTAATAGTGCGTCCGATAATACCGAATATACATATGTATGTACATATGTACATATTTTTATACATAAATATGTATATCTAATTAAGACAATGTGGTATTTTATTTTTATAGATTTCGAAACTTTGAATAAAAAAATAATAGCAACCCATATGATGCACATACTAACTCAACTGAAATATAATAAATAACTGAAATATCTACTTTTAGAATTTGTGAAAAAGTGTTTTCTATAAATATTGGTATAATTATAAACGTTTTACGTTGTTTAAAATTGAGTTATGCAACTTTTACACATGCGTATAGCGTACTAAATTTTTAATTAGAAGGAATATAGTTTGAATTGCTCTTGTATTTTGTCATAAAGTTATTAAGTTTGGTTTGCTATAAAAATTATAGCAACTTAAATATTGCTAAATATCATACAGGAGTAATTATCTAGGTAAAAGAAGGCAACAGACGCCCTAAATATATATCTTATATGTTGCTATAAAATTATAGTACACTTATTTTCCACAAATATAACTAATTATTCAGAAAAAAAGATCTTCTGTTATCATTAAACATAAAAAAAATCAAAAATTATTTTACGTCTTGTAATTTTTATAGTTTTATATATTTTTAATTTAATACTAAAATTCGCTTTCCAAAGCGATTTGTTAAATTTTTCGCCATTGACACGAATTTGTGTTAATTATTGCATGATACATAATTTAACGGTAGTTGGAACACCTTTCGCTTGCAGCTGATAACAAGTTGATTAAGTGCATTGGCACATGCCAACTTTTGTATTTGTTATTTATGCGGGCGTACAACAACAAGCAATAGTATGTCTATACTATTTTCCCTTTGTTATTGCTGTTTTTGTAAATTTATTTATCACTTGGCCGGCACACTTTTCGTTGCGGTCGACTGCGCAGTGTTTAAATGAAGTAGGTGTGAATGAATGCATACATATGCATATTATATAAATATATATATGCGTACATATGTATTTATGTATGTATATGCATATAACTGTGTGTCCATTATTTGCCATAACAATAATGTTTGTAAAGTGTTGAGGAAGTTATAACCAGTTTTCCACCTTCGCTGACTCTAAATGGGCTGCCAAACTGTCAAACTATGCAAATTTTATAGACACTGTGTGTTAAAAAGCGTACAAAAGCTTTAATTAAGCATAGTTAAAGCTTTTGTGGTTCAGAGTTTATTTTTTTATACCCTTCAAATATTTTCTTCAAAATTTATTAAAACAATACAATACATAACCTATTTCAATTTTAAAGTTTTCACGGTAAAATGTTCAAAGCCTTTATCCTTATGTATTGTTCTTAGCTTCAGGGCTTGTTGTTCTTTATTTTTATAGGCTTTGTTCGCGTAACGATTATTTGTATCTTCTTCCGAGTTTACAACAGCGAGCCAGTCGTTCTTTCTTTCCGCCATTTGGCCAGGTACTTCTCCAACGGGGTAAAGGCACTCATCTTCCTGCGGGTCGAATACCTTCAGAGCTGGAGTGTTTTCATCCATTCGGACGACATGACCTAGCCAGCTGTCGTATATCTAGTACAGCTCATCGTTCCATTGACTGCGGTATTCTCCTTTGCTAATATGCAAAGGACCATAAGTCTTCCGCAGAACCTTTTCCGAAAGCCCATTCGTCAGATCCGCACAACGGCGATGATGAGTGACTTGTAGAGTCAAAAGTTGTTGTTGGTGTGACGTGGTAGCCAAGCCGCGAATGCAACTATCATACCCATTTGCTGCTCTTTTTTGTCCAATCGGATATCGCCATCATCGGCGTACGCCAGCTTTTCTACACTCTGTAGTACTGTAGTACTGTACCTTCTCTATTCAGCTCTGCAGTTCGAATTATTTGAACTGTTACACGATAGAGTCACAAAATAGGGAGTCGGCTTTTGTGAAACCTCGTTATTGGTATCGAACGGCTCAGAGAGGTCCTTCCCGATACTGACAGAGCTTTTGGTATTGCTCCACATCAGTTTACACAGTCAAATAAGTTTTGCGGGTATACCAAATTCAGACATCGCGGCATAAAGGCAGCTCCTTTTCGTGCTGTCGAAAGCACGAAGGAGGTGGTGTGTGTCGATCCTCTTTTCACGGGTCTTTCCCAAGATTTGGCGCATGGTGAATATCTAGTCAGTTATTGATTTTTCGGGCCTAAAGCCACACTGATAAGATAAAATCCAATCAGTTTTTTGACGATAGGCTTTAATCTTTCACACAATACGCTCGATAGATAGAACCTTATACGCGATGTTGAAGAGGCTTATCCCACGGTAGTTTCCGCAGATTGTGGGGTCTCCCTTTTAAAATGATTTTTCACACTTTTGAGTATTTGAAAATGTCTTTTTTAACATTTCCATAGACAGCAGTTGATAGTGAAAGAAAATGGATAAACATTTTCACAAAGCGATTTCAAAATTAAATAAATATTTTATACACAAAAACATTCAAAACAACACAACCGTAAATTTGTTTGTGCTGAATACTTTATTGCATAGGATCTTGTTAATAAAGACTCAATATTATGCACATGTATGTATGTGTGTATGTATGTATAATTTTATTTTATATATTTTTAAACATTCACATTACATGTTCTTTAAACAAATATTAGTACAGTATTTTTATTTTTCTCTAAATTTTATTTAATAATATGTGTATATGTGTTTTGTTTTTACTTTTTACAAAGTCATAAGATGGAGTTATCAAAGTAGTGTGATGAAATATTGAAATATGTATTTTTCAAATATTTTTTATAATTTTTTTTTAAACTTAGTTGACTATTCTTTTGTAATAATTATTTAAAATAAAACTAAATAATATTTATTACTAAGAAAATATACAGTTAACAGTTACAGTTACAGTACTTAGTTTTTAGTTCCAGAAAAGCTCCATAGCACTTTTTAGTGTTTTAGACATACATAGTTGCAATTTAGAAATGTTTATTATAAATATTTTTTTTTTTTTTTTGTAGAAACCCGCTTGCCACATATATTTTACTATATTTTCAATATAACGCTTCACTCTCGCCGCACTTTCAGTCCGAAGCAAGCTTATTTACGGCTACACATTTTCAAGTTTATCAAGGCACTTTTGGCAAACATTTGCATAACTGTAAATCCGAAAAGTGTTGCTGAATTACGAAATTGTGTTCGAAAGTGACAAAATTTTAGTGCTTTTTATGCTTAATTACTTGCTAATGATTATGTATATATATGTGTGTGTAGGTATGTATTGTTATTTCAAATATTTGCTACATACATTTTAGAAACAAGATTATTTTCATATTCTTCATTTATAGTTATAATTATTGCGTAGAAAAAAATAAACGGTATAGCAAAGGAAATCAAAAACAAAATTATACAAATTAGTGGCAGTACTCTAATATTTATATAAGATAGGTTAAGGAAACATTTTTCTGCATGGATTTTGCAACAAAAAATATTTTTAATAACAAAAAAAAATTACTTACTTAATGTTATTTATTTCTTATCTTAAAACCTACGCATTTAAAATTAATTTACAGAAACAAATTACTAGCTTGACACTCAAACTTCAAGTAGTAAAGAAAAAAATGTATAAATAAAAACAAAAAAAATTTAAATAAAAAAATATAAAACAAAGCAAAAATGTTTAAAGTTATCTGATTACAAAA
>NW_017537423.1:1395745-1412030 GCF_001853355.1 Bactrocera latifrons
AATAAATTAAGATAATTATTCTAAAACTTATAAACAAAAATATGGATTAAAAAATATAAATAATAATGTCTAAAATAATTAATTTAAACAATTTTGAAAAATAATAAATTAATCGTTCCAAAATAATCGAATAAATTCAAATGTTATTGCATAACCTAAAAATTTTAATTCTAATATTTATTCCGGTTCCCTCCTACACTCACCTTATTACAACCGCAGACATCATTACATTCGAATATGGGCACTGGATCTTCGAAATTGAAATCGGCGCTCAAACGGCCTTCCGTCGTGTACCAATTTTGACCAGATGCCTCACTGCATTGGCACTGCGATGAAATGCAGCTGCAAATATCCAAAAATAATTATATTCCATCTAAAAAAATTTATTTTATTATTCCACCACTCACCCATCCATACACGAGCAGATGCGCATTTGCGCCACACGATAATCGATTGGCGTGCAATTTTGCAGAATTATGGACTTTTTGATATACTTCAGATCGGGCAACATAATCTCATCGGACTCGTCATGCACTACAGTGGCCGTAGAAGCGCTCAGCATCTCATTGCCACCATTCTGCTCAGCGCCATTCAGACTGCCACACAATTTCTGCTCATTACGCACAACTTGTATCGGACGCGCTTCACGTCCGTTCGATATGTCATCGCAAATAATGCGACTGCGTAGACCCAGCGGACGGAATGAACGCATTTGCATGTTGAAACCAACAGTGCGTGCACATTCCGAGTCCTCGTGCGGTATACAATCGTATGGTAATTCGTCGGCTTTATTCTTCACCATCAAATCGGCGCCGTTAGCGATTAGCGCAATGCATAGGCGGGTAATGGAGTGACGGCAGGCGATGTGACTGCACAAAAGAGGGTGGAAAAGAGACAAGAGAGAAAGAAACACATAGAGTTAGTTTTTGTTAGCTGAAATCCTAGCGGCATACTTACAGCGGTGTATCACCCTCCACATTTTGTACATTGCAATCGGTGCCAGCTTGCAGCAGCATTGTGATCGTCTCCAAGCCATTACTGTGTAATGTGGCCCAATGTAGCACAGTGTTATTGTCATTGTCGCAAATATTCGGATCGGCACCGTGATTGAGTAGTAAACTATGAAGAGAGAGATGAGAACAATAAGAGCATTGATTTAGCTTCTTCTTCTTGTAGGGATAATAGCAGTTTTTTTTCGATTTTGCTTGCATAAGTTCTTTCACGATTCCGTTAGGTTGTTATTGTAACGGTAGAAAACATACATGAATTGTTGACAGTACTTGGTCGGTTAATAATCCGCGCTTCTTCCGGTTACATTGACCCGAAGGAACCGTTTTGTAAAGCCACTCACCTCACAATTTCCGTGTGTCCCAACTCTGCTGCCCACACCATAGCGGTCCAGCCACCATCATCTTGTGTGTTTATGAAGTCCATAAAATTCAATATGCTGCGGCACGAGCGATAACTGTCGATAATCAATTGCGCCGCTTCCAGATTACCAAGCTTGGCGGCAATGTGCAGACAGGTCTTGCCATCCAGGCCCTAGGTGTCAAAAATTGAAACAAATAGAGAGAAAATTATTTTTAAATTTTAAAGTCTACATTTTTTTCCAATTACCTTTATTGCCAAATCAGCGCCGCATTGTATGAACAAATTCAGTATATCACACTTGTCACCCAATACCGCACACATCGCCGCGGTGCGCAGCTCGCGGTCCAACATATTTATAAACTCCTTGGCATAACCCTTGCAAAGTAACAGAAAGGCCATCGGCAAGGTGCCAGAAAGCGCCACCAAATGCAAGCAGGTGCCATTAAGGAATTCGCGCATGCGCGTCTTCACATCGAAATCAGAGGCTGCAATATGCCAAAAGACAAGAATTTTTAAATTTTTTTAACTCTTTTTTATTTTCTATATAAAAAAACACGCACCGAGTATTTCAGCAACGCGCTCGAGATCGTCATTCTTCACCGCGTAATACATGTCGCGCGTGGAGAACTCCGAAATAGAGCTGCGTGTGCTACTGGCGCCACGACGCACATCGCGATTGCTTGGCGCACGGCCGCGCAGCACCACATTCATGACGGATTCGGGTATCAGCTGCTCGAAATTGATTTGGTGCGTACGCAGCGTACGTAGCGGTACAGTGTTGCTGGCAGCGCTGCCAGCAGCTGCAAACGACGTTGATGCGCCAACACCAACGTTTACGCCTACAGCGCTGTTAACAGTCACAGCATTGGAATGGCCATTTGGTTGCGCGGCGCCGCTCAAAACAGGTAGCGGCATTTTCGCAGCTTTGCTGTAACGAAAAATATAACGGTTATTTCGCATATGCTGTTCGAGTGGGATCTGAATTTGCATTTACATCTTTGGCGCTCTTTGACTAGGCAAGAATACAGGCAATGTTTGGCATTTCATCGTGACGATGGAGGTACGTTCCGGCGTGTCGATGCCGCAGTGCGGACACTTTAGCACCAATGTGGGACTAGTGTAGTTGCTGGCCGGTTGCTGCGCATCCATGGGGCTGCTGAGTATGAACTTCTCGGCGCATTCGGCGTGGAAAAAATGTTGACGCTTGCAAAGCACAAATTTC
Organism: Bactrocera latifrons; assembly: GCF_001853355.1. Classification (NCBI taxonomy): domain Eukaryota; kingdom Metazoa; phylum Arthropoda; class Insecta; order Diptera; family Tephritidae; genus Bactrocera; species Bactrocera latifrons. The sequence goes on from NW_017537423.1 coordinate 1,398,339, forward strand.
CCCTGCAAGTGGATACACAAAAGTTTAGTTAGTGTTTACAAAATATATTTTCCTAACCGACACGCACCTGCGTGCAAAATATGCCACAACCGGCGCAACAATTGTGTGTACTCAGCCGCTTCTTGTGGTCCTCGCACAACACCATATAGCTGACGCGCTGACTTGGTCGCAGCAGATTGAACACTTCGCCGCTCAGTTGATTGCTACAGCCCACCTTCTGCTCCTCGATGTTGTCAATGGCCCAACAGTAGGCCGTATCGGGTGTGTTGCGCGTGTAGAATTGTGTTTTCTTCTCGCAGTAGCAAATTAAATTGCGTTGCTGCGCAGTTCGGGCAGGTGGCGGCGGTGATGGTATGGTTACCACAGTGCCGATTGCGTTTAACGCGCTGACTGTGGCAGCTGCCAAGCCCACTGAGCGGTTGCTGGGCGATTGTAGCTCTTGTGATGATTCATTTATCTCGATGACTTCAAGCGAGGGCGCTTTTAGTAATTTCTGTTTGCACACGCTTACATTTGCGGTTGGCTTAGTGGTCGTTGCTGCTGCTGCCGATTTCTCAACAGCATTACGTTGACGCGCTTGCGGCTTTCGTCCCGCTTTTGCGCTTGTCGGCGAAGCGGTTGCAGCGCGTACTGGCATTAACTGCGCCGGCGCAGCGGTTGGTGTTGGTGTGCTCTCTTTAATGGCGGAGCGTTGCCGCAGCGTATGACTACGTCGTTCCACTTGTACGCGCGTAGTCGGCACGAACTCTTCATTGTCGCTTAGACTCTCTATATCACTGGCCTCTTCGCTAGTATTGCGGCGCAGCCCGAGTTTGCGCAAATTATTTTCCTTCTGTTTGGCTAGCTTGCGCTGCTGCTTCTTCGTTAGTTTGCGCTCCTCTGACAACCGATTTGTATGCCATTTCGCCGCTTTGATTTCACCCAAGAACTTATCTACGTCTACGCGTGGACGCGCGAGCTGCGCTTGCTCTTCAGCTAGCAATGCGGCGCGCGATGCTTCAATGTCTCGCAATAATTTACCACACAGTTTTTTCTTGACAAAGTTTGAACCGTGGCCAGTAGCTCTTTCTTCGGCGGGGTCCGCGCGTTCAGCCTTCTCCGTCTTCACTTGCTTGTTACCCGTATGCGCTTTCTCCGTTTCCAGCGCAGCATTCGACTCGACGTTATGACCGCCGCTGCCGCCACTATCCTCCCAGTTCTGTGCCTGTGTCAAACGCACCATATTAGTCGTTTCGAATTCATAACGCAGCTGGCTATTTTCAAGTATTTTCGTCGTTGGCTTAATGCGCCGCTGTGATCGTTTCGGTATGATAACGTCCGCAGGGTGACTGCCACGTTTTGTTGCTGAGCCGGGCGGCGTGTGATCACTGCTCTCGCTATTCGCGCCACTTGCGCCAGATTGTGATTTTTCTAACTGTTGCTGTTGCTGCAGTTGTTTTTGTTGCAGATGATGTAGTTTTGACTTGCGCCCGCGTTTCTTTGGTGGCGTCCGCTCTTCTATAGTTGGTATGGACGACTTACCGGCACTGCCTGGGGCTTCCGTCAAGCTTAACGGGTCGACTAGTGTTAGTTGTGGATTTACCACACAAGTCGAGGGTTCAATTTTGATTTCTTCAAGCGGTGGACCATCCTACAAGTAACGGTACACATGTTAACCTATTAAGTGCAGTGCAAACTATATTCAAACTTACCAACTGTTTGCTGTTGCCGCTAGGTGTCGCGCTACTATCGTTGCGGTTACCCAGCCGCACGCTGCGCCGCATGCGCTTACTGCCATCCCCGTTATTCGCTGCGGCGCCGGTGCCAGGACTCAACGATACGTCTTTACCACTTACAGTAGTATCTTCCTGTTCTATTTTGATGACTGGCAACGTCACTACATTTGTGCCTTCCACGTCATCCGGTTGTTTGCGTTTGCGTCCAACTGTTTTGCGCTCTTGCGGCGCGGCGCTTGTCGTTGCTAATGTCGCAGCGTCCGCCAATGTCGCCAACATCTGTTTATCCTCCTCTCTAGGTGGTAAATCAACACTTTGCTCAAAGCCCTCCATCGTCACAGTAATTTTTCTGCCACGTCCGCGCCCACGCTTCACCGGCTGCAGTTGTTGGATTTGTGCAGCAGCTGCCGCCGCCGCTGCCGCTGTTTCAAGCGCACCTGCTGCTATAGTAGTTGTAGCTGGTGGCGGACCATCAGCGTCAGTTGTTGTAGTAGGAAGATTAATGTTTTGAACCGGCTCTAGCTTCGTTGTTGGCTGTGCTGCGTCAACGGTTACTGCAATTTCCGCATTTTCCACTTTGGTCACCGACTTTGTCGTCTCAGCAGGCAGAGAATCGGGTGGATTAGTAACTTCGGAGAATCGACGCGTACGTCGTAAGCGACGAAGCGGACTAACACTGGCCGCACGCGCATTTGTAGCCTGTTATTGAGAAAATGCCAGAGTTAATAGAATTATCTGCTTGGAAAATTAGTAAGGGGACCGAAGAAGAAATAGACACATAATTCGTTATCCTTGAAAAACGCCGTGGTGCTAAAACTATCTAACGGTTAACTCGGTTAATAAATTCTAAAAAAAAGTTTTAGGAAATTCATAGTAAATTAGGGTTTCGACCTCATGAACCACGCTACGGATTTGACCCCGAAATAGGCACGTAACCCTTTAGCCTTTAGCATTTTAGAATAAGCTTTTTGAAATCCTTACTAGGGTTACAACCCCAAAATTTCAATCGGAATCTCAAAAATCAAATCAGTAGAATCCCTATCTAATATGAGATTCCGATTGAAATTCCGGTTAGTGAAGTGGCTGTCTAACGACGCACCTAAGCCTTTATGGGGACCATTGTGATGCCACTGGCACAAAAGTCACCGGTGCTTCGGATTGAGTTCATCAGTACGAACAATTTTATCCGGGCAACTTCCAACGTCGACCGCTAGTTGCTATTCTTTTTCTATATAGAGTCTTACAATTGTCTTACGCTCTTTTTCGGAGTCTAAATGTAGAGTAATGCCTTTTTACTATGCCTTTGAACCCATTGCCAGAACCAGAAGGATTTCTTTAATTGCTGTAACCTCTGCATGGAAGACAGGCGAAAGGCGTATCTAGAATTGCAGAGAATATCCCATTCTGTTAGGTATATAGATTGGAACCATCTGTATACATGCTTACCCTTGCGCTCTTGTCCACCTCGCCTTTTTCCACTCTTATCTGGAAGGAACGAAAAATCCTAATCCGATCCGAGTTTCAAACATCCTTTTTTATCTCATATTATTTACATAAGAAAAGAAACATTTTTTACTACCACAGTCCACCAGGCCTTTTATTTGTAATAAGTACCTTATCTACTAATAAGGTTGAATCGAAAAGAATCTTGAACAAATCTTGGTATGGAGATATCGATGGTGTTAGAGTCTAATATTCTAAAGTCACTCGTTTTCTTTATGCAGGTATTAAGTATGTTGATCAATATACGAACGACGTAACCTTTGCAGAGGTCTATCTGCGAAAACTTTCAAAAAGACTCTCCACTTCCATCTCTTTCATTATTGACTCAAAAATACCGCAAAGAGAGAGATGAAAGCCGCAATCACTACAAAAGTATATAATCCGTTGCAAAAGCTTAGTTTAACGAAGTGCACTAAACCCATTTAGACATCTCGCCAGAGCTTCTAAATCCATTAGCACGTCTAATACAAAATCTGAAGCAGCCATTTCCTCAATCTCACCAACCTACGCGAGTAAAACCTTTTCAAACTCGATATTACCATACTACGACCTGACTCAATCACGAATTTCGGACACACCAAATAGGTATATACCACAAAGAAGAAATGTAAAAACAATAAGAGAAAAAAATAAAATTCCATCCACACAAATAAACACAAAAATGATATCATTAGTGGCGTTATGCACGTGTTTTGGAACTGAAAGCTCGCGCTGCTTTGAATCGATATATGCATAGACACTTGTGTACTAATAGTGCTGGCAATCACGAAAGAGGTGGCATACTGAATGTCGGGATAGCTGGAGTTAGAATTGAAGGAAGTGCAGATAGCCGTGTGAGTTGAAAGAAAACGTTTCCAAAATAGTCGGGTATATGTAATATTAATGGACCTTTGCTTATCGTCCTGAAACAAGGAAAACTAATATCCAATGAACTGTTCGGCCCGGTTTTGAACTGATATTCGGGCTTGTGTAATAGTGATGCTTCTTCACCTATCTTTCTAAAATAAAAAATAAGATCGCAAATTAGCTGTTCGGCGCGGTTTTGAATAGAATGATCATTTAATTTGATAGACAAGCCGAACGACATTTTGTAGTTTCACAGGGGTCAATAAGGGGATAAAAATTTTTGCATAATAGTTGTATAGTCTGGAAATTTGTTTATCACTAGGTGAAACTTAACAAAATTCATAAAAATTTTAGCACCGCATTGGCGCTAGCTTTCGGAGAGCTTTTGACTTTGGCCAAAAACTTAAAAGTAGACCATTGTGAGCTTTTTACAGCAGAGTTGGATCCAAAATACTTGAAAATTATAAACTCTTCTATAAATCCAATTTCGTTTTAGATACAGGGTGCAGCGAATATACATATATGTGACCTGGTCTACGGAAAGGGAGCTTACGCGTCAAAAAATCCAAAAAATCAATTTTCACTTTTTAGTTTATTCGGATGGAAGACGAGATTTTTAACAGCTGTTTCCCAGAAAACTAGTTTTCGCACGTTAGCTAGCTTTTCGTAGACCAGGTCACATATGTATTTTATTAAAGATATGAAATTCCTTGTCTATTCTATAAATTTTCATTACTTTACTTACCTACACTCATCAGAAAAACTAAAATCCAATGTCATGAAATATATTTCGGGTTTATAACTAAATTTCTAGAATCGATTTTTTTTATTTTATTACTTATATACACGCTCTCTAGGCAGAAAAATTAAACACTGATCCCGTGAAATATATGCATTTCGGGACTCGATTATTTTTTTTTTTTTATTATTCTACATTCGTATCTCCTCTGTAATCGAAAAAAATTTAAATAATAAATTTCGGGGCTAAATCAATTTTCGGGATTGTGATTTTTAGCTTACATTACCAAATCTAAGAGATAAGCATACACAAATAAATATATGTATGTATGTATAAATGTATACGTAGTATGAACGAATCGATTGCTAGTGGACGGCGAAAACTAAACATTTACTAGCTTTCATTTGAGTAGCAGGCAGCGGTGGCATTAAGTGAGGGTATTCCCTGAACTTCAAACAAGTGCCACATATCTAGATAACTCAATTTTTCTATATGCAAAGGATGGATTTATACTGTTATTTCTAGTAAATTTTAATTTTCTTAATAATGGGTGACAAAATGATTTGCAACTAAAAGGAAAAGCTTCAGAAAGCTCAAGCACGAATATGGGAGAGGGCAAAGTGCAGATAAAACTAAGCAAAATAACGCTTTATTAACTAATAGGTGATAATTATTTGTTTATTTAAAGATATTTAATAAAACAGCCAAGCAGAAATAGTAAAAGCTAAGAGAGCTTTCGAGAGCGCCAAAATTAGAGTGGGTCTACGTACATTTGTATATTTGCATTTGCAATTTTATGCTTCTTTAATTCTCTTGAATTTCAAACATTTTTTGCTAGTGAAAAAAAATTTAAAAAATTTGCGGAAAGAATCACGTAGAACAAAAGCAACAAAGAAGTTGGTAACAGCAAGTGCAGGCAAAAGCAAATATTTTTTTGCAAAAGCACGAAATATATAATAGAAAAAGCTGCGAACTAAACATGAAGTAAATATGATCGTAGTTGGGTAGATGAGTGTTGCTTTAACCGAACTACACACGTATCCATACATACGTAGTAAGTGAATTTTTAGAGGGCAAACTGGAGCACGAATGAAATTGTTTGACACCGAAGGCGAGGGAGAGTCTGTAACACATTTTATGCTTACATATATTAATCAATTTAAATGATTTATTTAGGAATCCTGTTCTTTACGAATCGTTTCAGGTAAGACTCCAATGGCGTCATCCTTAGCAATTAATGGTCCTTAAGTTTTACATTATGAAGAGATTGAAGAATCCAGAGACTAGAAATGTGGCATGATTTCTTTTTGTAGTGTCAGCAGCTGTGATTTTATAATAGATTTCCTTACTGACAAACAGAGTCGCCACGTTCCCACGAAGTAATACCTAATCAGGTGGTTCCGTGGGAGAGTCTGGTGTTGGGAGTAGGTAAGGTTTAGCGGATTAAAGTTCCGCACTTCGGCTTTTGATGCTTCCCCAGGCAGATTTCAGCTAGATTACCTTCAAATCTCCTCAGTGACAAAATTAACAAATGTCATTTTTGTATGACGAAACTTGCCAAATCTAGTAGACTAGTGAGATATTATATTCAACAGCATAAGTCTCGTGATTAAGTATCGGTCGGAACCGATTATTATACTAGTTCGAGCAAGGTTTAATACGGTTCACAGGGCCGTAGAGAGAAAACCTGAACCCTGAATTTACTTCTTCGAGACAAACTTCTGCAAATCATTGTTGCTGAGCCCAGGCCTTCCTGAGCAAACTGTGCCCTGGCGGAATTATACCCAATCTTCCACCCTCTCTCCTTCACTGAAGTTTTATTATTACGCTGTAATAAAATCAATTTTCCGAGAAAAAAAATTTTTCTCACAAAACGAATTGATGTTTTACCAACTAATTTTTTATTTATTTCATAACTTCCTACCTACATTTCTCCACCTAAGCGTTTTTATAAACTTTTGCTTAAGTACTTACAATTTTATCAGTAGCATCGCTGTTGACCACATCGTTATGGGCTGTTTTCACACACTCATTCTCTCCGGCTACTCCCTGCTCTAAGCTAAGTAGTGTGCTGCTATTTATGTTGCTGGTGGTAGTGCTGGTGAGTTCCGCCTTCGGCTGTTGTGCTGCCGTCGTTAGCAGTATATTTGAAGTTGATGTAATTGCTGTTGTTGTTATAGTATCAACATTCGATATGTCACATGAGTCACCTCTAGATGATGTTGCAAGCAAATCCTCATCTACATCGTCAATATCTTGCTTAATTGAATCCAATTCGACCATAACTAAATCTGCAGCATCCGCGCTAATGGTAGCTGCCACCAAAGAATTTTCCAAATTTTGATTTGCTGACTCAGCTGTCATACCACTTTCCAGATGTGCATCCGCTGTGTACGGCACAACTTGTTGGCATGTACGCTTTGAGTCAGTAATGCCGTCATGAAAGCTGTCATCGGATTGACCTTGAGCGAGTGTGCCAATGCTGGCATTACTGCTACTGTTATAGTTACTGCAGTTGCTATTGCTAGTGCTGGTGTTGCTGCGTCTTTTTCTGTGCGCTGCATCTGGGCCGACGCCTGCAGCAATTGAAGTTTCACTTTCATGCAAAGATACTTTATCTTCCATACCGATTGCTTCCTCTTTACTTACAGCCGACACACACTGCATGTTTTCCGCCAGCGCAGCGCCACTTGTTGTGGTCTCAGTCGGCTGTTGCAAGTCCTCATCATCGGCCAACAAAGCTTTCATTTGTTCTTCCATAAAATCGGTTGTAGATGCACGATCTTCTTGATCCTGTGCCGTTAATTTTATTTTACTTTCTGTTTTGTTCAGCTCCTCAAACTTGTTGTCACCACTGCCCTTGGCGAGTTGCTCTAGTTTTATAGCTTTTCTGTTGTTATTATTGTTGCTACTGTTGGTATTGCCGTTTTGGCTTTGTTTGCACTCCTGTTGAGTGCTGTTGGCCGACGTCGTTGACGCCTGGTGCTGCTTATGTGTTTGTGCTTTTCTGTCCTTATCTTTGCATGCGAATCGATTATTCACCATGGTACGCCATTTCAGCGTTTTGTCTTCGGCCAAATCGTGATTGAGCAGCGAACCACCTTCAGCGGTGCTCGTAGCGCATTCAGCATCAAAAGTACTGGACATAGAGCTGAGCAGTGACTCCATACAATCGGCGGTAGTCATGTTATTAATTGGTATTAGTGCGGAAAACAAATGCCTACACTACAATCTTAAATTGTAGTTAAATTTTTATCTATATATGAAATATTTACATTTATACATACGTATGTAATATGTAGCTAATTCTATTTTCCAATCGGCATAAGCATGTATACGGATACATAGATACTTTTTATATTTTGTATGGATTTGTGTAACCAAATAACAATCACACGTTAGCAATGTAATTCAAAGTAAAGTATTTTTTTCGTAATTAGTCTACACAGATTTGTCCCGAAACACAGATATTGTGAAGTCAACTTCAATAATCGAATTTCGTTTATCACCATTACTGTAGACAAAATGCACAAATTGTCCACCGTTTGAACATAAAAAATTGTGTTCACAGCTGTTTACGCCCAACGCCCCCTCGTACACGTCGCTACTTCTGCTTACCCACAAATGCTCGCTGTCTTACTTCACCAGCAGCGCGGTTGTGTTAACACAATTTTAACTACTTTACACCAAATATTTAATATAGTATTTCAAAATATTTAATATTTCCAAATATTTTTATGCAATTTCATATGTGTTATATATTACTTTTTTACGCTCAATCAATTTACATACATACATTCACAGCTCCACAAATCTCTATACTCGGCAATATACTTTTAGCTGCTCTTGAACGTAATAATGCTTTGCTTCTTAGCACTGCCGTTTTTTCTTGCATTACTTATCTACACTTTTGCTTATTCTGCTTCTTCTTTAGCTATTAGTTAAATATGTATTGCCTTTTCTGTATGTACTCACATGTTTTCTGTTTTTTTTTTTTTTTTTTTTTTTTTTTTTTTTTTTTTTTTTTTTTTTTTTYTTTTTTTTTTTTTTTTTTTTTTTTTTTTTGTATAATTAAACAAATTATTTGCACATTTCATTTCAGTTTTCAAACATTTTCAATATTTTAGTAATACAACAATTTTGCTCAGCTTCATTCATGTATATGTATGTAAGTAAGCATATCTGAATTACATATTCACGCTCGGTATATGTTCGATTTACATGCGCCAACGCTGCTTTCTTACTTCAGCTTCACCTCACCGCCCCGCTTACTCCTAAAACCATTCATCACCCATAGCACGTTCGCACATCTCAATTTCATTGTAAAAATTATATTTTCTTTAACACTAAAATTCAGTTCATCGCCACGGGTTTAATATCATAATTTTGGCATTTGATTTTCTTTAAGTCGTTTAATTTTTAAATTACAAACATTATGTTTTTTCTTTACACAAATCTTACTGAAATTCTTCAGCTGCTTTGCTCCCGTCTTGTTGGAACGAACTCTTCTGTTGGCATACTCAATGCCGTCGTATAGCCAATAGCCTCACATCAGCAACGTAGCCGACACTGACGTCGCTGCCGCAACGCTCGCTTGTCGCTCGCTTTCCATTCAATAAAGAACCGCTGCTCGCGATAGCGTTGCCGTCAGGCTATGCTCTGCCACCATGTGACGCCCCTGTTTTATTTGTTGTTGATATTATTAAACATACGCTCTTTAATCATTCAATTTAGTTGACCAAAGTTCTCTCGCATTCGCACGTAGCTGCTCCAAAAGTATGATTTTTGTTTACCCCCTCTCCAATAAGTTCCCAACAACAAAAACAACTCTATATAATTAGCCCCTTGATGATTGCTTTGCTATTGTTTTTGTACCATGTCACGTTTGTAGGGAGTCCTCTGTCGTATTGTTATTGCTATTAAAAGCTGCTTGTGTTGCTGCAATTAGCGGTTTCATTTGCACTCTCACATGTACCCACGCTCTTTTTGCACTTCCCTAAACTCGTTTACGCTCGCTCTTTGTTTGCGGCTGCCGTACACAGACGTTTTTCTTTTGTTACTACTTCTCAGCTGCTGCTGTTGCTGCACCCCCTTTTTAATGAACTTTGTTTGCTATTAAATTTTCACATGTTTTTTACGAAATTTTTGTCTGCGAAATTCAGCGCGGTTTTCCAATTTGATATACTCGCACTTTCAATTATTTAATTTCACTTTTCACGAGCTATTTTCATGTTTTCTTACAGCAACTGTTTTCAGTTCTCTCGATAGTGACTTTTCCTTGCGTTTGTGCTTTCAGAACACACCCGTTTCGGGAAATCTGAAATACAGAGTTGCCTAAGCTAAATTGCTTTGACAGCTATGCGATAATTAAAATTAAATTATTTATTCGTTATAACTTTCACGAAGCCTGTTATATTTATTTATTTAATATAGTGAGATGGAAATATTTTGATAGTAAGTAGTTCAAATAGTTTTCTATTAATCCTGGTAACGAAAAGCGAATAGAAAACGCCACTATGTATATATTGAAAATATAGATAATTTTATTACACAAACCCGGAAACGGAAATGTAACCTTGGATTACTTTTTTTTAATGGCCCCTATTTTTTTATGTGGCCTAATTTTAACTCTTAATTCTTCGAAATGTTAAATATTATTATCAACTTCCTGAACTCGTGTTAAAAAATATAGGTAAAATTGTATATTGTTATGCTGAAAAATTATAATACCCAAGTCTTAAATAGATTCAGTAAATTTAATTTCAAAAGCTATTAAATTTTTACTAATTATTGCAAGAAATGTCCACGTAAAAAATATTGCTAAAGATAATTATAAATATATAAAATATTCCATCGCAATAATAAAAAATAAATGTAGTACCTTTGACTAATTCTTTGTCATCTGAAACACCCAGTACGCTACTGCACAGCACACTGTTCGCGGTGAATTATGACATCCATGGTGAGTAAAATGCATGGTGTCATTTGATGTTTTCAATATTTTGTTTTTGTTGTTCTGCAGAGCTGAAAAGAAAAGGTTATAGTGATTTTGCGCTGTGTCGCGGTTCAGTGAAATTGTGAATTTTCTAAAGGAAAAACCAAGAAAAATCCTAAAAAGTGTGTAAAAAGCACTAAAAACGTGTTAAAAGGCATCGCCAAAATTCGTAAAAGTGCGCGAAATTCTTTTACAGATTCAAAATAGAAAAATTATACATACCACCCCCAGTGAAAAGTTGTGAAAACACAGCCATACAAGCAGGCTTTACCAAGTGAGAAAAGCGTAAAGTTTTTTGCAGTGTAAAAAGGCAATACAATCAAATTTAGTGCAAATAAAAACTATAGCAAAGAAATATTTGTGCAGATAAACACTGAACAAAACTGTTAGGCTTCTCCTTTTTGTCTCATAACATTATTTATTAAGCACCTTCAGTAAAAGCGTCAAGACGCCGCCAACAGCGCCAGCTTCACCCCCCGCGGAGCATACGTGCGTGATGCGTGACCTCGGCACCAAAATGGCCGAGCTGAAATTCGAGGCTCCATTAGCTAAATTCGAGGAGACTGATGAATGGGGCGGTTGTGACTTCATTACCAATCAAAATACGATTAATGATACATTGAATTTGAATCTGAAAGATTCGTCGTTGAAGCAGGAAAACAAGATGCGCCTACTTGAAGAGGCTGTGCGTGATGCACATGTGAGCAGGAATGGTGTGCTCATGACGAACGGCAGTAATGCTGATAAGGCTGACGGCGGTGCAATAAGTCCCAATTGTAATTCCTTATTGGCCGCTGAGTTGGGATTGGATGTTGGTTTGGCGCCCGGTGATGATGGTTGCGATAAACGTTCCACCGTTGGGGATACCGTTGATAATTTTGCTGAAACATTCGGCGGTAGTCTCGAGGATTTAGTTAATACATTTGATGAAAAAATAACCAAATGTTTCGGAAATTTCGAAGAGAATGTTGAGGATTTGGCACCGGTGCAAGTTCGCAGCCAGGAGGAAATCATGAATGAATGCCAGTGAGTAAAAATAAATTTTATAGTTATAATGAAAATGACAAATATGGTTGGCTAATTGTTTTCAGTCAATTTTAATTATCCAATCGATAGCCGGTGCCTATCAAGACGATTATGCTACTTGTCAAATTTGTTTTTACGCTTTTCTGTTGTTGTTTTATTATTCCATTGCTTATATATTAAAACTTTATTTTTTTTTTTTTTTTGTAAATTCATGCGGCATATTTTTCATGTATGCACTACTCTTGACACCTTTGCCAGCGCCTGCGCACTAAATATGCACTACCCGCAAGCTAGTATTATTTGTAAAATACGCTTGAATTTTCGTACAAACAAAAAACAGCACACACCCACTAATTCTCTGCATTTCTAACGAGCCGCTATGAATATAGTACATATACATATATGCAAGTTCATTTGCCAAACACATATAAGTCTATATACAAATATACTTATGTATAAAGACGATCATACATATTAATCACCGCTTTCATCGCCTGAGACTCCAATAAGTTTCTGCCATACATCCTTTATTGTTGTTGCTTTTGTCAATTCTTGATGCTCGTATGTCCTGTCAAGCGTATGGTGACCGGGGAGCATGTATGACAACAGCTAAACATTAGCATGCAACTTATTTAGTAGTACATGGAGGTGGTGGATTTTTGTTTTACTCAGCGCTATAGTGGATCGATAGCCATAAAGTGGGTGTAGGGTTGGTGGTAGCACGAAAGGATTTTATTATGTCGCTGGTGAAAGCGCTACAGTTGGTAATATGAAATACATACATATCTACATACGTACATATCTAACATTTGGGGTGGCTGACAGTAAATATACATGTAAACTTATACATTTTGGTTTGTTTTTACAAATATATAATACAAACATTTTGCTTTGCAAATTTCATGCAAAATACGCAATTTCTCTGCCCTGCCAAACCTGAAACAGGTGTTATTGCTAATGTGTTGAAATATGAATTTAGTAAATTTGTGAATATTATAACAAGTAAATATAGCCATGTTGGTTATTATTTAACAATTCTTATTCGATAGTTCTTCAAACAATCGATAACTCATAGTTGCTATGGACAACATTTTATGTTGGAGTAAACAAATTTTATACTCTCTTAGTTCGGAAAGCCAAAAAAATGCGCTCTATTCTTGTTTAAAGTTTCTTAGCACTTTTAAAATTATTGCAATCAAATACGTTCGTTTAAAAATACGGGACAACAAATACATACATAAGCATATAAAAATTACTTATACTATAAATTAGTATAATACGTGATGACATTTCCTTCTTATAATCATAATTGCACACACTTGCTGGCGAGAATAACGCTTGTGAATCTGCACACGCTCTTGCATGCACTATGTTGAAGTAAATTTTATTTATTGTCCACATCCCTTTAAAAACAATTCATTCTATGCGTAATAGTATTTACGTGCACATAACAAATGCATTCACATTCTTCGCCATGCAAACAAGCAAAATCAAAAAAAAAAAATATATAATATATACATATCGAGTTCAATTCAATTACGACCCATATACAATGCCTGTGCATTCATGCTGATAAGGAATGCAACAATGACAATTTAAGCAAAATCTTATGTGAACGGTTACTCTAAATAGGTTTTTCGCTTTTGTTGTTGTTATTTTTCTATTCAATAATTATTTATAAAACTGTAGAGATATGTTCGGCACTGAAGTGAAAAATAGTGATTGATTGCTCCATATGTTATCGATTATTGCCGATTGTTCTGTTAACGAGGTTTTGCTACCGCAAACAACTCGCAATCTTATCTCAGTGTATTGACGAAAATATTTATTTATATTATATAAAATTATAATATACCATATACATATGT
>NW_017537424.1:0-10617 GCF_001853355.1 Bactrocera latifrons
CTTTAGGAGCGCAAGTTCGTTTCTTAAGTCTTTTGTTTTCGCATAACATGCCTCAAAAGGCATCAAGTCCGCACGATTAATTGTTTGCATGCGAAAAACGCATAAACTTATTAATGTCACGAAGTAATCCTTCGTTATTTTTTGACAATCGCTTAACGGTAAACCGCTGAAAAGATGGTTCGAACCGCGCCCACGTGCACTTAAGTGACAGAACAGAGTCGCTTCAATGCAATACAAATTGGGAGTGACATTTTATCAAAAAATTATCATCGCATTTTTTGAAAGGAGCGGAGGCCAGTGATTCCCAAATTGCAATAAATTCCTTAAACAAAAAGTAATTTTAATTGTCAGGCAGTTTAACGCACGCGCAAAAACAACGTCGCGGAAACATTCTGGAATTTCCAATTTCTTCATTTTTTTTTTTTTTTTTTGTTCCCAAGAAGACCACCCATTTAAATGTTAAACATTTCAAAAAATAAGCGATGCGAAAGTCGTCATGCCTGTAAGTTGTCCGCCCTTTCTGCCCGCCGCTATTTGATTAAGCCAGTTTCCGAGCAATTCTCTGGACAAATCGCTAATGAATACAAAATAAGTGCAAAGTGCGGAAAGCAGTAAATAAAACACGCTTCAGGCTACATTTAGTAAACACACAACAACAACAAAGACAACAAGTAAGGCAAAAACAATAAAAACACATGTTAATAAAACAAAACGGCCGCCAACAATCAAGCACACACAACAAACGCTGTTGCCGATTCACATGGCAGACCGACGGCGTGTACATCAACAGCGACGTCGGCAGCGCCATTGCGCTATAGTGCTGTCGGCATTTTGTCAATAACTGGTTTCGAAACTGCGACACAAATTTCTCCCGAAATAATATTATTTGTGCAAAAGTTTGTTTTTATTGTTTTTTATTTTAGTTTTTTGTTTTTTTTTTATTTTTTTATTATTTATTTATTGGCAAACAAACGGAGAATTGCGTTTGATTATGGAGAAGCCAACGGTGATTCCTCTAAGCGAATTCTGGAAGAAGTCGAATTTTAGTTAACATTTATGCAAGTATGCATATGTTGTTATTGTTTTTGTTGTAATTTACTACACGCGCATAGTAAATATTTACAGCTTAGCCTCGTTGCTCTGCTATTTTGCTGGAATTTCATTTTTTACGACTCAATTTATGGTAAATTATGTTTTCTTACTTGTTTTTGTAGCTGTTGTTTTTGTATAACGCATTTCTTATTTGCGTAATAGAACATATAATACCATGTATGTAATAATTGCAATTGCATATTTTGGCGCTTTGTTTCATTCTATTCTTTGTTTATTAAATAAACCACATTTGAAGGTTATGAAGAGTTTCCGAACAACCGATATGTTTTCGTGAAAAATTTTGTATTCATTCCAAGACCTGACAGCCCTAGTGGTTAGAATAGAATTTAATTGAGGTTTTCACCTCGAGTTAGCACTAATTTGTACAACATATCGTGATGTAGGACCATTGAAAACTATATCCGTTTCTGGTCTTTCTCAAATAAGTAAAGATCTTTCACATGGAAGATAGAGCAATGTGTAGAAGTTCACGAAAGTGAGGAAAGTTCATTCTGTTGGGAGTGGCCAGAAACGATTATTTTACATATGACTCAAGCAGCTCACGACCAAGTATCCTCTGGATAGAAAAAAAAAAATCCTTATGAAGGCAAACTTGGGTATGAAGACGAAACATCGCTCCCTAGGGTTGTGGGCTTGGGAAAACAGCCTTTGATGGGAAATTTTAGTGTCTCGGATATAACCGCGTCAGCGTTGTCTACAGCAAAGAAAAATAAACTTCCAAACGATATTCAATTTATGAAAGCTTATCGTGGTTAAATTTTGTTTAATAAGACTTCAAATAGCTGCATAAATATTCGAATCGATTGAGCGAAAGGTTTGCATTCCGACATAACCAAGCAGAATCAAAACTTTTATACGGTCAAATACTATAAACTCGGCAGCATACTTAGAACCTGTTTAGGACGTGTTTTTCGTGAAAGAAGTAGTCGAATTGAAAAGACTAAACCTTCCCTTTCAGTAAATTCCGAATACTTATTTGAGTACTCAAGTTTCCAGTTAAGTCGGAAAGGAAAACTAATATATAAGGGTGGCTGTGAAATTGGGTTGCGTTCATAGCAAAATCTCTTCCGACCTCATGCGACAATGCTAAATGTCAAAATAGCACCGACGGTCTACAAACTCATGAAACTAACTACTGGTCTCTTTCATACCACCTGCCTTCTCGAGAAAGTATACTCCCCAAAACATAAAATTTAATTTATTTTCTAAATTATGGAAGGAATCTCGTTAAATAAGCTGCAGTCTGAACCCAGATTAACAATTGATAAGTTAGGTACAGATATGATAAGGTGACAAAAGACTTCTGATATAACACACATCAGAAACCCAAGAACAGCGCAAACAGTATGAGCTTGCTTCGAAGAAGGTGGAGGGTCACTAAGAAAAATTTTCTTTAGTCTTTAGAACAGACGGTGAATTCTAGACATGTAATAGGTCAAAGGGCTCTTCAATGCCGAATTATTTGGTCGATTCAAAGCCGAATTGCAGAAAATCGATTCTATATAATGAAGAAAAAACTATTTTTGATCCAGACAATGCACCCAAGAAAAATTTCTGTCACAAAGGTTCATTCTAACAAGGTTTACAATTCACCCAGAGCAAAGCACCCAAACATTGTGGTATTATAAAGACGATGGCGATAACACTTTAAATTTAAATTTTATATCCCTCCAAGGATATATAGATGCATTAGACCTCAGAAGCGCCATTTGTATTTTTTGTTGTCTGGATGCAGTTGTGGGACCACCTCTTCAAGGTAAATGCTCAGTTTTCAATGCAGCAAAGAATTATTTGAGATAGATATATGAAAAATATATGACATTATTAATAGATCAGTGTAGGGTCTTCAGAAGAAAACCGATACACACTAAATCACAAGCAGTCTTATATGTTCTTTTCTTGGCATCCATATATCTAGCTTAACTTTATTACAATACTTAAACAAATATATTGGGTAGTCGAAAAAGTCTTTTCGTATTTTGTCTGTTAGATCATTTAATCGAAAACAAATAAATTCGGAAATAAACAAATAACAAATAAATTTTGAAAAAAAGTTACAGCTGTTCAAAAATGAGTGAAATTAATTAAGATAATCGCTATATTTTGAAATTTTTGTATAAAAAAGAGAAGAATGCCTCTCTGCTGTAGCCCAACAATGGTTCACTCGCTTCCGTTCTGGAAATTTCGATTGTACACTGATGAAAGTATTACACTGATGGAATAATGTCTCTAGCGCAAAAATGGCAAAAAGTGGTCAACAAAAATTATACAAATTTATTTATATATTTATTATTATAAATATGAAAAAAGTTAAAGTTTTATTAGAACGCGTACGGACGAGCAATTACTAATGTTATCTGAGTCCGTTGGCATTTACAATTTATTCTAATTTATTTTATACAAAATTTGAAAATTTTAATGCAATGCTAATTGCATTTATTTAATTGCTTTATATTTTTAAATTATATGATAACTTTTAATTTTCACTTTGTTTATGCTGATTTCTTGATAACTTGTTCGCCGTATTTTGCGAAATGAAAAAAATCTTTTAAGTATCATACTTAAAAATAAGTCAATTTAAATGTGGGTTAATGTTATTTGAGGCATCTAAGTTGTGTTTAATTTGTTTTGTGGAATTTCATGTGTGTCAAACGAGCCTTTCGGCGTAATCAGTGGGATTTTTTGCGCATTTTTTGCACGCATTTATTAAATGATCAGAATTTTTTAATGCAATATACATATATATATACGTGCTTTTATTATTAAAAAAACTTAATCACACTCAAAAGTTGATTGTGTAACTTTTTGCCTTTTTGTGCTAATTATACCTGGGTATATTAATTTTTTGAAGTTCGTAAAACCCAGAAGAAAACGTCGAATACCCTATAAAATAAATATGTGCGTGATCAGCACGATGAGCTCAAACAATATCCGTCTGTTTGGCGTATATACCCGATCCGTCATTCTGAAATTTTATGCATGTGCCTTTCCGCCCAAGAAGGTGCTCATTTGCCGGATCCACCAATATCAGACAACTTTAGCATACAGCTGTCGGTTTTGTACGGAAAACTTACATAATAATTGTACATAACTCCTAAACCACTAAAGCTACAACAACCAAATTCGCCTAACGCAAAGATGATATCGGATAAAAACACCACACCACATATCCTGAGACCCCAACGACCGATTTTAATCAAATTCGGCATTCCTCTGACATTTTTATGTTCCAGGGTGAACAAGAGCGAAATCGGACTACAGGCACGCCTACTTCCCATATAACACAATTTCAAATTATGTCCAATTTTTCCTTTCGAGTGTGCAAATCAAGAAGCGATTAGTAGGGTTAAAACATTGCACGAATAATGCCTTTAGAGTATGCCACCTTATGACCAAAAACTTTTTTTTTTTTGTTTTTTTTTTGTTAAATACATTTTATTTGCAATCTATTTTAGTAAATATTAAGCAAATTTGATAACAAAACCATAATTTGACTTATATTTTTGATCTCCCATGAGATCCCATGAGATCTCCCCCATGAGATCAAAAATAATATACAATATTACAAAATGTTCTAAATACAAATGTTTATACCAAAAATTGAAGTTCATTTTAATTTTGTGTGCGGAATCGAATTTTTGGTGCTGAAATTTTCAGAATGCTGAAAATGGCCTTCGGTGATACTTGTTTGCCGCGAGCAAGTGTGTTTGATTGGCACAATTTGTTCAAAGAGAGTCGAGAACGCGTTGACTACGAACCATGTCCACGACGGCTATCAACATCAACTGATGATTAACACGTCAATAAAAAAAAAAGAATTGGTGCTTGAGAATCGAGGATTAACAGTCAGAGATCTTACCGGTATCGTTGGAATACGAGTATCGGAAGGATCAGTGGAAACCATTTTGAAAGATAATTTGGGCGTAAGTATATTGAAAGCACGATTGGTTCCAAAATCACTAATTTTTTCTAAAAAAAACAGCGTCTGGTTTACGTCAGTGAAATAATACTTTTCGACTACCAAGATGTCATGAAAGGCATTATTATTGGCGATGAGTTTTGAGTCTATGCTTTGAGACCCGGAAACAGATAGCCGAAGCCGAAAAACCATGTCAAAGCAGATCAAAAATCAAAGTAAATGTTGACAGGTTTCTTCGATTATCGAAGCGTGGTGCTCTCCGAATTGCTTCCGACCGACCGAACTGTCAAATAGTATTCCTTTTTAGTGTTATGCGTCGTTTGCGCGAAGTTATTCTTAACAAGTAAGGAAGGGCTAACTTCGGGTATCACCGAACATTTTATACTCTCGCATGATAAAGTGATAATCGATATTTCATTATGCGTCATTTACATATATTTTTATTTTGCTGTAAAATTAATTAGATTTGATTAATTTATGTACTTTGAGTATTGAATTGTATTTTCATTTATTTCAATTGTATTGAAAAGTTTTAGTCCGATCACGATAATTTTTCCACAGGGGATACCTCAGCTCAAATACCGTATTTGTGTAAAGTTTTATTCCGCTATCATCATTGGTTCCTAATATATATACTCGTATTATACAGAGAAGGCATCAGATGGAATTCCCGACGCCACGCCCATTTTCAATTTTTAAAAAAAGCCTGGGAGCAGCTTCCTTCTGCCATTTCTTCCGTAAAATTTAGTATTTCTGACGTTTTTTGTTAGTCGGTTAACGCACTTTTACTGATTATCAACATAACCTTTGTATGGGAGGTGGGCGTTGTTATTATCGGACTCCTCCCAGTTTGAACTATATATGGAAATGCCTGAAGGAAACAACTCTATAGAGTTTGGTTGACATAGCTATAGTAGTTTCCGAGATATGTACAAAAACGAATACTTTTCCATTTTGTGCGCGTGGCAGTGGGCAGACATCCGGATTTCAACTCTACTCGTCACCCTGATCACTTTGGTATATATAACCCTATATCTGACTCTTTTAGTTTTAGGACTTACAAACAACCGTTATGTGAACAAAACTATAATACTCTCCTTAGCAACTTTGTTGCGAGAGTATAAAAAGAGGCGGGAAGTATGTGCCACAACCACCATATTCGCCTGATTTAACTTCATGTGACTTCTGACTATTCAACGAACTGAAACGTCTGCTCCGAGGAATCCGTTTTGAGTCAATTGAAGACATTAACTTGAAACGCAACGCGCATTGAAGACTATTCCGAAAACTAACTTTAAGAACTATTTCTGAGATTGGAAAAACCGTTGGCGCAAGTGTATTGGGGTCAAAGGGGCCGACATAGATTTTGAATAATAAATTAATAATTTTACAATTATGAACAAAGTCTTACAATTTTTCATAGTAGTATATTGCTCGAATGGACGAAAACACTCCAACTCTGAACAAATTTCACGCAGTACCCGGCGGGGGAAATAGAGGAAGACCTCCACTTCGCTGGAATGACCTGGTAGGGAAGGACCCGGCTACACTTGGAATCTCCGAACGGCGTCAAACAGCAAAAAGGAAGAACGACTGGCGCGCTGTTCTTAACTCAGTTACAACCGCGTAAGCGGTATCTACGCCAATAAAAAGGAAGAAGTATATTGTCCCAAATTTAATGGACCCAAATGTGCTCACTGACGACCAGAAATTGCATTGAGTGGAAGTGTGCCAAGAAAATGTAAACATGTGTGAGAGTGACCACCAATTTTTGAATAACGTATTCATAGGTGACGAGTCATGGATCTTTGGGTATGATCCCGAGACAAAGAGACAATCTTCCGAGTGACATATGCCGGCAGAGGGGTTCCAAGCAGTGTGCGCCTAGGCTCTCAAGGTTATTCCGGAGAATGACTTCCGCGACAAATTAGATGCTTGGAAATCGCGCTGGTAGCGCTGCATCGATCCAGAAAGAGCCTATTTTAAAAGCTTTTAAAGAGTTATAACAATTGTTTCAATAAATTTTTCAAATCCACTCAGTCCTATTACTTTCCGGACATATTTATGCTAAGTGTGAATAAAATTGGGTAAAATCACCACATAAGTAACAGACCTTTTGTACTTAACGATACTTCCCTGGCTTAATCCTTGCAAGTTACAAAAACATGACATTTTGGACTATACCCGAACTTAGCACTTCCTTACTTATTTTTTTGATTTTCTTTTTGTAATTTCAATGTAAACTTAATTTATTGAATTTTTTTTTTATTCTTTTTGTTTTGTATTTTTGTTTTATTATTATTTTTTTTTTTTTGTTTCATTTTAAATTTTTTTACCGTGTTATTTGCAATTTGAATTTTTTTTTTCGTACTGCACGTTTTACTTTATAAGCCTTTTTTAATACCTGCCTTTGTTATGTTAATGAGAGAAAATTGGTTTTTTACGCCAAAAAATATTTATTCATAACATAACATTCATAACAATGTGTTCTTCAATTCGATTTCAAATTTTAGTTAATTAATTTTTTGCATGTCGAAGTCGCGCATCGATCATCGCATCGCCGCCGTCAATGCAGTCACCTAGAATGTCAACGTTTACTCGTTGCTATTGAAATGCAACAACAAAAACAACAACAAACTGCAACGTCACTCGACAAGTATGAAAATGTGACTAAGGTCTCGGTGAAGTTGAACGACTTTTTCGTCTAGCATGCCACATTGCAACATGCGCCACCAACCCGTCGCTGCCATGCAACGTCCAACACAGCGGGAACAATTGCAGCGAGTAAACAGCAACAGGCATTCCAGCCAAAGTGGATGAGCGAAACTTGCTGTCTTTACCCACTCCCCGCATTTTGTTTTCAGGCTTACTGCAGCGCCATTAGCCACTCACTCCAAATGTGCCCGGCTTAGTTGCTCTCCCGTAATGGCAACTGATGAGCGCCTACTGGCGACTGCTGACTCACTAGATCGGGAACTAGCGAGCCGATGATGTTCTCCGCATACCAAACTGCACACATATTTACACACACACACACACATACATGTGTGTTTTTATCTGACAACTACTCTGTCTGCTGTCTAACTGTGCGAATTTGGAAGCTACTAGTAGTCTGTTACGTTGTTTGTGCGCTTGCCGTGCTTGCGACGAGTTTCCACCAAGCATGTTCTCTTGCCAGCTGCTCTTTCACATGCGCCTCACACGTTGAGCTTACCAAATGCCAGCGCCAGCGCTTAAAGTATAAATACCTGCCTTCGCGGCGCGAGAGACCGCATTTCAAAACGAGTCTACAGACGTGTCGAAGCAGAAAGTGCTGTGTACTTGACGCCCCCAGAAAAGCACAAAAAAAAATTGTTTTTTTTTTTAATAAAAAAAACTGTAGTTAACAAATATTGCTGGTCTGTTGCATAGAAAAGTGGTGAAAAGTAAAATTATTGAAACGGAAAATCGACTTTTATCAAACTCATAACGGAAGCGCACACGGCATGCATATGTTTGTGTATGTGTGTGTATATCCAAGCTTGTAAAGCGCAAAGTTTAATTCGAAGGTGCGAAAAAAGTGTAAATTACAAAAACAACTTTAAAACAAAATCAATACAAATTTGTTTGAACACTTTTGAAATAGCCGAAATAGCGAAACCGTTAAACGACACGAAGCAGCGACGACTTACCTAACAACAACGCACATTTTAAGCATATTTACGTCACTTTCTTGTTATTTTTGGAACATTTCGTATGTTTTTTTCTTCACACAATTTCCTACATAACTTGTCTACCGTGTCTACAAGCTTATCCGCTGAGTCTTCTTCGCCACAGTTAAAAGCCCCGAAATCGATTTGCAGTCGTCGCGTTGAGGAGGAGTGAAGCTGGGCAAAATCAAGCGAAAAGAAAACCGTAGAAAGTGTTTCGCAAGACGGAACTGGGCGCTTAGAGAGGCCAATCAACAGTCGGTCCAGTCGTGCGCAGAGGTCAAACCTTGCGCATTTCAATCGTTAGACGTTGAACTCACGTCGCTGCCGTCATCCGGCTGAACGCGTGTACGCCGACGTCTTATCCACAAAGGTGTACATATTAGTTGTGCGCCGGATATAACGCTTCAAGCGATTGTGCAAGCAGCCACGCGGAGTGGCAAAACGCCAGCAAACACCAGCGCAGCGCAGCAAATCGAGCGTACGAACGAGCGCGCACAGGCCGCTGAAAAAGAAAGTCAGTCGCGCCATTGTAGTGAAATTGTGCGAATGCGGGCGCAAAGCGGAAAATAATAAAATTTAATTCGAAATAAAAAATATTTTAACATTCGAAAAAAATGAAAATTGATAAACAAGTAAAAATTAAAAATAAAAATTGAAAATAATAAAATTGAATTGGAAATAAAAAAAAATGTACATTCGAAAAAAACTTAAAAAATAAATTAGAGAAAAAATAATTAATTAAAAAAAATTCAAGTAAAACCATAAAGCAATCAAACCAGCGCTTTGTCGCATCTGCTTTTCGGTGTTATACAACTCAAGTACTTTTTTTTTTTTAAGTCGCGCTTTTTGACATTATTTATTGGCGTCCAACGCGAAACACACGAAAATAAATTTAAAAAGTAATAAAAAATAAATATAACTACACACACACTCATAAAGACAACCAGCATAGCGACGTGAAAACAACAATGAGTAACCTTAACAACAACAACAAGCGCGCTGCAGCGAAAGTAATTGCAACATGCCTCATCTTAAGCGTTTCCATGCAAATGTGTTGCGGCTCGGCGATACCGATTTGGGAATTTTTAACGCGCAACGAAAAGGTAAGCAACAATGCAAAAACAACAATGAAGAAAAATGCAGCATAACTTTACTTTGCCTTAACAAATATACATACATATGAGGTTTAGTAATAAATAAATATGCGCAACAACGATAATGACTACAACAACATGCCATGCATAGCCGCCATCTCTTTGGCTGACGCAAATATTGTAATTAAGTTGTTGTTTTTGTGCGTTGTTTTCGATGTACTTTACTTTAATTCACATTACCGCCGCTGCCTCCAAGTAGGATGAGTTGACTTGCACACATACACTCACATGCATGCTTTTGTGTATATGTATGCGTGTTATTTAGTTATTTATTGTTTTTAACAAGTTTTTGTTTTCATACAAACATTTTTATCGTCAACTGGTTTTAGTGTTACGTGTTTAAATGAATTTATTTTGTTATATTTTTATTTTTTTCGATTTTCGTTTGTGATAACTGCTGCTGTTGATGAGTTTAAGCTGCATTCGGTTAAGGACTAGTATTATTTTTTATTTAAATATTAGTTGAGGCCAGTTAAATAAACAGATTTGTTTTTTCAAATTTCATTTTTGGTATAAAATTAAATTATGAGATTGAAAAGCACAAAAATGAATTTTGAAAAAACAAATCTGTTTTGTTTTTGTATAAAATTTGCTACAATGAATACTCTCAGTAAAAATACCGTAATTATATTGAAAGAATGACTTTGATCTTGACTAAATTGTGCTATAACAGCGACATAAAAAATAACACTTATTCAAATATTAAAAAGAAAAATTTTAATTATTAATAGTATAAAAA
>NW_017537424.1:11402-33846 GCF_001853355.1 Bactrocera latifrons
CAAAACAAATTTAAATGTTTAATAAAAATTTAAAAAATAATATCTTGAACAACTATTAACATAAAAAAATAAATATTTTTTTCAATATAGTTCAAGTTTCTTTTTTTAAATTAAAAAACATATATAATATACACAGAGCCAAGCATTACAATAGACTCTGCGGATTGCATTTTGGTTTTCCTTACCATGCTTCTATCTAGCTCGCCATGCATGGGTTTCCCAATGTTGACCACGTCTTCAGGTGTCAGCCGTACACCACTCATGGCAATATCGCCCACTATCTTATTGCCTGTACGAAACGAAGTTAAAGCCTTGATTGCAGGTTGGCTGTCCACGTAGATGTTGGCTCTGCAGTTGTTTGTTGATACTTTATAAGCTAGCTGTTGTGCTTAAATAGCTCTGTTATCAATTTGTTTACTCCAAACGGCGGTGGCATTATTGTTATACTATGTTGCAAATATGCAATTTCTTAAAGTGTCGATCTGAGCGGACATATATTTAAATTTGTTTCAAAGTGTATGTTTTTCAAAAATTTCGGTGTTTCAACTTGTTCTGAAATTTTAGGGCGGTAATATGAAATACATTTAAGTTCTCCATCGGTCAAATTTGAGGTTATCTAGAATGTAGATCACAAGATCCCTAAAGTTTGTTTCAATCACGTAGCTCAGTTGACTATACTTTGCTGCTATCGAAGAAATTCTTCAATTTTGAGAACAGAAAAGCGATAAACAGAAAACATATGGAACGAGTCTGCAATCCTTGAATTAGTTAGTCATTCATCTACCAGAGAAAACAATTTACGAAAATTGTATAACCTCAAAAAATAAAAAAATTGTAAAAAATTTTAATTCCAATTCCAATTTAATTATAATTTCAAATTCAATTTCAGTTTAGTTTCAATTTGGCCGCTCTATTTTGGGGTCAAATATGTAGAGCAATAAATAACACATATGTATAAATAATTTCGAGGTCCACACTTCTTATTAACAGTCATTTAATCTGATTATGGGTGCATATAACGACTGCAGCAAATTTTAAAATAGCAAAACCTCTTTGTTTCATAGCAGAAGACCCTCGGCGAGCCATATTAAGCCACCAATTAAAGGTCTCACATAAAATAGACTCGCATTCAAAGCTCTAAAGCTTGTAAAGGCTGCATCTAATAACCACCATTCGTTATGTAGTGTTAATTAGATCACATGACAAGCGCGAGAAACCACTTGATTAATTTAAGTAATAATTTAATGAATAACTACAATATGCATTTAACTAATAACCAATGTCGTTGCACTTGAACTGAAACTTCTTTATGGTATATATTTGCATTCTTCATCAATAACTTTAACTAATTTAAGAGGCAACAAACGTAGGCGAGTGTTGACCCTAAATTTGCATACATTAATGCTGCATCTTCTATCAATTGATTAATAATTCATAGATCTCGACACATATTAATAGAATTAAAAAGGCATAAGGTCAAGAGGGCAGCACCGAAGACGTCTTCAAGCATCACGTTTGATCCAAAAAAACGCAGTTTACTACGCGTACCCGGCGTACGAAGAGCCTTGCACAGCTTGCGCCCTAAACTGTCTTAACTGTGCGACGCATTCTTAAACATATAGAGCAAGTAATCGTACGACGAAGAGATTAAAGCTACTGCTCCTGTGTTGTTTTTGTATATTTTCTTAACGAAAAATTGCATGAAAAATGCAAATTAGACAAAAAACTGGTGTTATAACTGGTGCTACACAGACGCGATTTACATAAACATGTGTATATACATTAGTATATATACAATATTTATATATGTAAATCGTTTCATATGCGCCTTCGCATTGCCGATTTGTACGGTGCTGCTCATCAATAAGCCATTCAAATGCAAATATTGAACCAGTTACAACAATAAAATAACAACTAGTACATATTTTTATGTGTATTCCGATTATGCACGAGTGCAAAGCGCTCGTAACGAATAGCAGTTAATTTGACTGTCGCATTTTGAATATGTTTGCATCTCGCATACGGCGCTATTCACCACTTTAATTATGCTAAATAAAGCGGAACGAAAAGGTTTAAGCAACAGCAGACAACATGTTGAACCGTTAAGCGTTGTCAACACATACATACATATGTATGTAATCGGTATGCGTCTTCAGCCTTATGCATTCAAAATAATGATATCACTCATGGCATGGCATACAGTTTGTACCGCAAACGATTTGAATTTAAGTGGTTTTTGAGTTAAATGTTGCTTGTGCATTTGAATTGCCGCCGAATAGAGTCGTCAGACTGGATTTGACGTATGCTTGTTGTTGCTTTTGTTGTGATGTTGCTGATTTTATCATTGAACTCGAATCGACTTATCGCTTTTTTGTGCTAAATAGACCTAAATTACTTGAGAAGAATGCAATGGCAACAAATGCTATAAATATACATACACTCCTACATATGCACTAAATACAAATAAACAAATACACAGCAACGGCGTTTCTAACACTGCGTTACACAAAGCGCCAATGCCAAGGTAGCGTCAACATTGTCATTGCCATCGACTCGATTCATAGCAACCTGTAATAACAGCTTTTCATTGTGGGATTACATACATACATATATCCATAGGTGTGTATGTATGTTTACGGACATAAGTGTTAGATAGGCATGCACTTTGCTTCGTGTGTATGTGTCAGTATGCATATTTATAAGTAGATGCAATTCCGATGGAAATTTTTGAAATATGTTAATGTGTGGGGTTATGCTACCCCCTTCCTAGCCAACAAATATTCACTAATTTCAGTTTTTTTTTTCGAAAAAACACATATGCAAATAACATTCCACTATTCCGATGGAAATTTTTGAAATATGTTAATGTGTGGCGTTATGCTACCCCCTTCCTAGCCAACAAATATTTACTAATTTCATCTTTTTTTCGAAAAAACTAATATGCAAATAACATTCCACTAATGATTTTGTGGAACTTTGTCCGGTTCGTCTGTTCTTGTCTGGATAAAAAATCTGATTCGTTCCCCTTATCTCGCTGATTGTTGAAGGATAATAAAAAATTTATCGGTCAAGGATAGACAAGACGATAACACCCTTTAGTTTAAAGAAAACACAACGTTAATACTGCCTGCAATTATAAAAGATGATCCATTTCGCGGTTACCTATTTTTTTTTTTAAGAAAAAACACAGAAACTTCACTGTCTAGTTTCTATCGCATCCTCTTCCAAGCAGCTTCTACATGCGACGTCCGGTATAATTCCCAGTCTTACAGCAAGTATGCCAATAGGGCAGTGTCCCGTCAAGAGCCCCGTCACTAAMGAGAGGCTGGCTTTACTGAGGGCAAAGAGATCATTAGATCTCCTGCGATCTATATTGGGCCAAAAGGCTTTTGCGACCGCGCAGGTACCCGTGCTGGCCCAGCGTAGACCAAGCAGTCGCGAGGCCCAGCCGTCCAGCAGTAGAACACAGGAGGACGCAGGAGCACTGACCCGTTCCCATCCTACCGATAGCGACTGTAGGGTGCCTTTCCTTGCCAGCTCATCAGCTTTGCAGTTACCTTCGATTCTCCTCTGGCCCGGCACCCATACAAGTCCCCGTTCTGGTTACTTAGACCCGAATGTCGTTGAAACGATCCTCTTAAAGCATAGTTACTCCAAATTTTATTCAAATACTTAAAACCATACCGTTTTTCGAATGACTGAATGTTGGCTATTTTAGTATTTTTTTCTTGTTTTTTTTTTTTAATAAAATTTTAATATCTCTGAAAAATAACACCCTAAAAAGTCTAGTACTCCTAAAATATACTTTTAAATATCTATAGGAAACTTTGATCTCCCACAAAAACAGTTATAACGCCGCCTTTGCCGTTATAAGTTATACACACATGCGATGTATAAATGTTTGCATTTCTGTCCAAAGATATAATTTTCATCGTGCCACCTGTCTAACGGGCAATGGTTCCACACGGCTGCACGTTTGCATTGAACTTGACGTTGGAAATTTTATACACACAAATATATGTATGTATATGTAAATGTAAGTGCAATTAAATATATGTATGTACAATTATATACACTGTTATCTGTTATTAAACGAACAATACTCTTAATAATAATATGGCGCTTGCCTTCATGGCAGTTTTTAGGCCGAGTTTATGTCGAAATTGGGGCGAAAGTTTATTTTTATGTCTTAAAACTGCGTAAAATAAAGTCCGTGATTTTTTATTATTTTTTTTCATAAAAAAAATTGTTAAAAAATAAAATCAAATAAATAACTTAAACGAGTTTTATGGACTTACTGGGTTTCGAACCACAGACTAAAGTTGTAAAAGTCAAGCATTAGCATGGGTCTGCCAAATTTCTAAAAAAAAATATCCACAGTAATGATTTTCTAATAACAATAGCAATAATAAAGCTAGCGTTTTCACGCTAACTGTAAAACAGCAGTGAATGCCAATGCAACCAAGCAGATAAAAAAATATAAAAAAGGTAAAAATCAACAGTTAAAATAATTTAATGGGAGATAAATAAAACAAATAAATTAAAATGTGCAAAAAATAATTGAAGACATTTATGCTAGCTATGTATTTATATATTATGTATGCATTGATACCGGCTTAGCCGGTCCATTAGCGGTGGCACACGCGAATTCGTGAACTGTCGACTCTTTATTTTTCATAGCGAAAATTTGATGTCTTCAAATTAAATACAAATGGCATTAGAAATCAGCAGGAACGCGCACTCATAATAACTGGTATAGCGTAGTGTGGTTTTTGCTCACAAAAAAAAAAAGCGAAAGGTCAGTAGAATGTAGTGATGCGCCGCCAATTCAAGTTTATTGCTATAAATAATTCACTAGTCTCTTTTATTTATTTACTGATTTGTTAAAAAAAAAACTATTCAAAATCTGTCTCTGAAATTATAATAACAAAAATATAGTTCGGTTTTTTTTTATCCATTCAGTCATGCCACTTTGTGAATCGGTTTATAATTTTTGACTACATCGCGAAGGTCTTTCAAGGAAATGGTCTTAAAGCTTCATCATATTCGGTATATATGTACATAAGTATTCACTTAACCTCTTTTGATAACAATATTTAAATTCCATTCTCAAGTCTGTTAAAATTTTTACTGACAATTTTATATTTTGTAAAGAAAAATAGTTTGAGTACTACCTGCTGAATTTCCTCTTTTCCCCAACATTTTACCGCGCGTTAAAATAATTTTGTTTTCTCAACTTAACCAGCATGTCAGGAAAACTTATGCTCCAAGTATGATTTGTTCCATTTATCAACGTTTTCTCACCTTTTGAATTTAACCGCCAGTTAAACTTCTGGTTAACATTTGTCGCGATTAAATTAAACCTGAATTTGTGTGCAAAACTTAAAACAGACTCTTCTTTAAAAATATTTACGTTTCCTTAACTTAACTGGCAGTTAAACTTCTGGTTAGCTTTTTTTCATAAAATGCATTTAATTAAATTGAACTAAAACTTATGATCCAAGTAGGATTTCCTCCTTTTTTAACATTTAACACAACAAAAACATTTACGTTTTCCCACCTCTAAAATTTAGCACGTCAATTAAACTGCAGGTTAACTGTTTTTGTACTTAATATACTGAACTTGTTGATGGATTGATTTTAGCTTAGCTCACTTATGCTTCAAGGAGAACTTACTCCATTTATAAACATTTACGTTTTCTCAACTGGTTCTGGTTAAACTTTTTCGTGAAATATGCTGATTTCAGCTAAACTTGTCTGTAGAACTTATAAACCAAGTGGTATTTCCTTTGTTTGTCAACATTTTCCCCGCTCTTTAAAAACATTTGCGTTTTCTTAAATCTCAAATTTGACCAGTGGTTAAACTTATGTCTAACTGTTTGCTTGAAATGCACTTAATTAAATTGAAGTCATCTGGAAAATATAGGATACTTCTTTTATATAACTTTTAAGTCTTCTCGGTAATCGATAACCCTCTAAGGGTCATTTTCTCAATATCTAGTTAGCAGCCATCTGTCAGTTAAGTTCCGCTTAAAAACAGTTCTTTGTCGAAAAAACGAGCCTTGGTTAAGTTGTTAACTAGACACTGATAAACAGTCTTAAGAAAGCTCCATAGAGCTCACAATTACTTGGCAATCGGTTTTTGTTCTAATAGTAAATCAATTGAAATGTTACTTTATTTTACGAACTGGAAACAGTATGCCAATGTATTATAAAGATTACCTAATTCTCAAGTTGATGTAAGGAGAGCAAGGCGTAGACAATTTCAGTTGTAAATATGATTATTTTTCTTTCGATTTTATAACTTTACTTTACTTCTCTAAATTAAGGAAACATTCATTTATGCTTGGTTCTTAAAAGAAATATTAGAATCCTCTTACTTCGAATATTATTTCTTTTATTGGTATTATATCTTCCTCATAAGTCTACCTTTAGTCATTCAAAAAAGGGGGATCCTAGCCTTGGGAAGAGTGTGGGAGATCAAAATAAAAGGAAAGTAGTGTTAAAGTTAAAGACCTATTATTACCAAAGTCGAAAACTTATCAAGTAAAGAGTGAATTCAAAAAGTTTACGCTCGATTAAAGGCGGATTTGGAGTTCCATTTCTAGGGGCCGAGTTTTATTATTATTTCCAGTGAAATCAATAACAGATGTTTTTAATTTACGCTTAATCAGAAAGTAAATACGAATTATGTACTCTTTGACATATACATATGTATATGTATTTTGTCATTTCACTTGTCATATAACGCCTAGTTTAATGGCAAGTGAATTCATCGACATGACTCGTGCGGCCTTCAAGTTTCAATAAAAGCGTTGATTATTATATCACACATGACGCACCTGCTGGATATCATAATTTATTTAGCTGGATCTACATACATACATACGTATGCACATTATATAAATACATTCCTATATGTATATATATGTTTGTATATTACATAAAAACAATTAAAGTTTTAAAAACGACAAACCGCAAGATAATTTGACAGATTGCCGAGTGAGATATGTATGTCTGTTGGTGGATTTTTACATAGATGTGATATAAGCAAATAGATATAGCTGGACATATGTATATATATGTATAATAAATATATGGTATAGTTTAACTGTGTTATTTGTAGTTTTACGCCTTAAAACGCTTCAAATTTGCATTGACTTTCGAGAGTTTCTATTAACTGCCGGGCATACTCGACAACTTGCGTCAATTTATTTAGCGGACAATTTACTAGAAAAACATATGTATGAACATAAGTGTGAATGATGTCTCACTCTGTGATGCACACACGCGCCTAATTTTGATTTGAGTCGCTTCTCACCCAAGGTACACTCGAGTTTCAGTTGACTGCCAACATAACTGTAAATTTTTGTATACCATATGTATAGCAGTAGGAGTGGTTATACGCCTAACAATTTGCATAACTGTTAAATTACCGTTTAGTAAATTAACACATTTATATCGTTAAGCCAAGTTTAGCACCTTTTTCCTATAAGCATGCATTGCTAAAATTTACTCCTGCAAAAATATAACTAGATGATAACACAAATCTATTTTAGATAAAGGGTGAAACGATCGAAAATTCTTTAGATAAGATTTAGATTGGACGGTTGGAAAGAACTCAGAGTGCACCACAATCAAAGCAATCTGTCAACAAAAACTTGATTTTTGACTTGCTTTGAAGTGGTTTTTCGGCTTCGGCTCACCTTTGCCACAATATTCGGCCGATTGATGGTCTGTTTAAGGGTCGTAAGTATAGATCCAAGACTCATCGCAATTAATAATACGTTTCATGACATCCTGGTGGTCGGAAAGCATTGCTTCACTGACGTTAACGAGACGAATGTTTTTCCGAAAATTTTTGTGATTTTGGAAGTAATCGTTCTTTCACTTTTCTTAGGCCCAAATGATCTTTCAAAATAGTTTTCACTGGTCCTTTCGATATTCCACTGACGCCAATAAGATCTCTGACTGTTAGTCCTTGATTCTCAAGCACCAATTCCTTTATTTTATTGATGTGTTAATCATCAGTTGATGTAGATGACCATCCTGAACGTGGTTTGTCGACAACACGTTCTCGACCTTCTTTGAATAATTTCTATCAACCAAAAAGACTTGCTCACGACAAACACTTATCATCGAAGACCCTTATCTTTTTATGTTGCAAAATCTGCAGATAATAGCAGTAGATGAGCGATACCCACGTAACCGATCTTAGAGATCGATCTTAACGAACTTGTTAAGTGGAAGATCATTAAGCCTCAAGACATTTTTGGAGTCCTAAAATTAATGTAATTACCACTGTCTGGAAAAACCTCGCACCTAATTAGAATTTCAAATATTTCGAATACACCATTTATAATTAAATTTCGGAAAAACTGACAACGTTTATCTGATTGGCAAGGAGTTTCAAACGGCCCTTTAATTTAGTGAATTACCAAATTTTATGCACAGTCTAAAACTCTGTTTAGCTGATCTCATTTCACTTATTGCTTTTAATTTTCAGTCAATATATGTATGTATGTGCATACAAATACAAAAATTTTACAAAGCGAAGATCTCTTCTTGGCTTGAGGACCCTAACACTCGATGGCAGGGAGCTGGAGTTATCTAAAAAGGTCAAATTTCTAGGTCTCACATTAGACTCAACCTTACGGTGGAATAGAACTACCACTGTCCATAGGCACCAAGGTACTCATAATATGCAGACGCCCAGCCGGTAGATCCTGAGATCGTAAGGCCTGTTGTCAATTATGGAGCGATTACTTGGGCATCTAAGGCAGTCATCGGTAGAGCTTCAACTATCGAAGCAAAAAGAAGATCATGTCGTCTTAAGAAATGAGCGCCTTAGGGGAAGACTAACACTGTCTCTTCTTTCAAGGGACGGTGTTACGAAGAGGTTAAAGTTTAGAGTTACTCTCGGCAGTAAGGTGGAGTGTAGTGATTCAATGCTTGACTTACTAGTGAAATCTTTATTATAAGTCTCTATGCTATACTTAGCGGTAGTGAAGCGATACTAAAAACAATATCACCTTATTAGACCGAACCACTTTTAGTTGTGGAGTGCATAGGTAGGCTGAACGGCAAACTCATATTGCAATTGTGCACACCTGCTCTGAGTGCCGGGGCATAAAGGGGTATCCGGCAATGAACTGGCCGACGAATTATTCCGCTCTGTGGCGAAGTTCAAGATGATGGTGCCAGAACCGTGCACTGCAGTGGGGCCTCCACTAGCAACAAACAGCAGAAAGGCGCCACTCCAAGCTACTATTGGGAGGGTACAACCTTACAAGGTTTAAAAATATTATCAACCACCTCCTAGACAAATTTCCTCTACTTATTGCGCTCTATACAGGGCACTGCAGGCTTAGAAAGTACTTGTCCAACATGGGCATAGTCTTTTGCGCAAACTGACTGCCGGTTTTGCAACATGGAACAGGAAACTCCTAAACACCTGATTATCGATTGCCCAGTAATTTGCAGAAGCAGGCTCACAGCTCTAGGTTCCATCTACTTGGACAAAGAATACATCACCTCGCGGCTTAGAGATATGTGATATAGGAGAAGGTACTATAGACCATAGGTCGTAGTGCAAAGCCTCAATTATTTCTACTTATCTATGTATACACTTACAAATATCTATATATACAAATATGTATGTATGTATGTGAGATTTTTGAATCCTGGAAAAGAAATCTTTACAAAAAAAAGCACAAAGTTTTCTTAACAAATTCATTTATATCCGTTTATTGTGGAGCCAAGACAAAAAAAAATTGTGAATTGTGAAGTTCAGCAGGGAGTCACAAATCAGTCTGTTAAAATGCTAAATTTAAAATATCAAAATAAAAAATAAAAAATAAAAAACAAAAAATTACGCAATTAAAACACTTTGGTATTTTTATATGGAACAATGTCGTCATTAGTCCAAAGAAACGCTGGTCATCTTTTGCAATTGTTAATTATTGTTTTCTCTGCCTTCTGAAAATATTTTTAAAAACGCTTTCAGCTTGAATGCGAATTAAAAACCAAAACAAAAAGAAACGAATTGTAAATTCTCTTTGATTCTTAATTGAAAATTATTGGAAAAAGTCATAAAGTTGGTCAAGCAGCAAAGGCAAGTGGTCATAAAAGAACTGATGGCGATTAAAGTTGCGTACACGCCAGGTTCTTGATTATCGCAGTGTCAATACATTTTCAAACATACATACATATATATATTTATGTGTATGCGTATATGTATGTTTGTATATATGTTTGTATGTTTGTATGTTCGTGAATCGTTTTCCTGGAATAATCAGTGGATGGTAAGGGATTAGCACAAAAAATGATTATAAAAATGTCTATGTATGTTGGTGTTCCGCTCTTCTTTGTGCCAATAATAATCGAGAACAGTCTTTTAGTTTGCTACTTATTGCTTTTTACACGCAATTCCAGCTTGAGTCAGCTTGAAGTCAACATTTATTGCTTCATATGGTATTTTGAAACCTGCCGCTTTTATTCCCTGGCTGTCAAGTCTCCCTATATAAATAAACGAATGTATATGTATATGTATATACTCGGCTTAGCTATGCATAATTAGCATGCCATTCGGATTCGATACACTAACTATTAAAATTTATTATAGTGTGTAGAACATGCCGGTAAAGAAAAAATCAAAAAGTTCTGAAATGATGACAGAACGTTTTCTATGATTTTTTCTTTGTTTTCTTTAATAATTATATTTTTCTTTCTGCTCACCATTCGCAAATTCACTTAATACAGCTCACCATGCATGCCTCTGCGACTGCGCAGTAATTCTATTTATATTTTTATTATTTTTAGATTTTTTTTTAGAATTTTTCATTTAATTTAATTTTTTTTACTTGAAGATTTAAACGTGTTGGGTGAAAAAAAGCGCTTGAAATTGAAATTAGAAAATTATTCGTGTGTAACAAATTGGCGTATAATTAATTTTGCTGCAGATGTAGCACTACAATAATTGGTTTTGGCAGGAGAACTGTCAGTTTGAGCGCATCAATTTGGATAAGCGTTTTAGCTATGCATAATTAGTTAGATGATGTATAAAGAAAAATTCACAGCATTTTAATGGGCTTCAACTTAAATTATAAACAGTTATTGTGTGATTTGCATATCTACTTTGTATACAGTATATATTTCTGCATTTGAAAACGCAGTCTTATGAAGATCTTATGGAGGTGCACATTACAATATTAAAACAATTTTAACTCAATGCAGGATACAAAACATAATTCGCTGAAATATGTCAATGTCTCTCGAAATCTCGTAACGTCGACTCATCACATCATCCTCTGTATCATATAGCACGACTGGGATAATGTGTGACTTGTAGAGGGCTTTATTTCTCAATTGCCTACTCAGTCCTTCCGGGCCTGAAGTCACACTGATAAGATCCAATCAGTTTTGTGAGGGTGGGCTTTCATCTTTCACACAGTACGCTCGACAGAATCCTGTTGAAGAGGCTTATTGATGCAAGCGCCTTATCAGTTTTTCGCCGCCGTGTTTGAATAGTTCGGTCGACTATCCGTCGGCCCTCGCCGCTTTGTAGTTCTTCAAACGGGCAACTGCTATTCCAACTTCTTCATGATCGGACAATAGAACATCCGCTCCGTCGGCATCAATTGGCGAATCGGGTTCGCCATCTCCTGGTGTTATGCTTTCACTGCCATTCAGCTGGTTGGAGAAGTGTTCCCTCCATAACTTCAGTATACTCTGGACATCAGTCACTAAATCACCTCTCCGATATTAAAGACTTCTATTAGTCGTCGGATCTTTTCGATCTTTTCGTAGATACTTCGAGCATTACAGCTGTCGGCCAGCTTGCTATGCATTTCAGTTTCACTCTTTTTTTGTCTACAAACGTGTCTCGCTTCCCTTTTCAACTCTCTGTATCTACGAGACGTATTTGTAACTTTGCGAGGTAGGCAGTATGTTTTCTCTCCACTGCGACAAGGCACTCTACATCATACCAGCTGTGCTTTTGCCTTTTTCGAAAACCAATGGTTTCATTTGCAGCCATTCCACAGTTCCCTTATACCTAGTTGCTGATGAGTGCTCTTAGAATGCCTGAGTGTAAGTCGAACAAAAAATCGTTCAGCGGTTTGTTGTGATTACATCTTCCCGACGTCGTACCTTCCTTTAGTTTGTTGACATACTACATATAATGATACGATTTTGAAAATATTTTCGGTGATTGCTGTTTATATCGTAGAATATTCCGTACGAAATTTCACGAAGATATCTTGGCATAGAAATCTCAAAAGCTGTAGGTACATAGGACAGGCAGACATATATACATACATATTAATTTTTTTGGGATCTTCGACGGCTCGTAATGAGTTACAAGCATCGCGGTAAACTTAATATAACCTGCTCAGGGTATAAATATCTTTTAAAAAGCAATACCGTTTAATAAAATCCCAAATAAACCAAAGCGTTAATTTCGTGTAACGCAATAGCCTTCTCCAACAATGTATAGTATGAGCTACGATTAGTTAAATTCATTATAACGCTTTTTTTTCCAATATAAATTCAGTAGGCTGAACCGTGATAGCTTAAATACAACAAGATATTTTTTCCCTACGATGACCATTAACACTTTCAAAAGCAGCCGACGGTACTGTCGATCGCTTAACTTTTTACGCCGAGTAATCGCTGGCACGTTGAACATGGTTAACAAACTTTTGAACACCGACTTTGAAGCGGAATTTCGGCTATATACATATATGTACGTAAATATTGACGCTCAAATGCCTAAAATACAACAATAGTTTACATAAAAATTGCTCATTAATTTATTTTCCACTTCATTTTATTTTTGGTTTTTCTCTTAAATTCATTAAAATAACTTAAGTAATTAATTACAAACGAAAATCCTACGCGAGCTCACTTAATAATGTGTTGCCGCGGTAAAAGTGCCGTCTTTCGTTTTTCTTTTACTCAACTATATTGTTTATTTGTTTACGGTCTTTTGTTGCTATTTAGTCGTTTTATTGCTCGTGGTCAGTGTTGTCGGTTTGTTAATGGGGTTACTGACCGACCGCATTTTACCGCTACACAGCGCACTGCTGAACCACTGGCTATTATAAGATCATTTTTCTCACCATTTGCATAAATTTATTGCACCGTTACCACACGATGTTAATGCAGAGCTGTACACGAATACATACATGCATACAAATACATATGTACAAAGTATTTAAGAAATATTAAAAGCGTTTATATGCATAAATAATTCACACCTTCATTATGATCATTAAGCAAGTGATGCCAACTTCATTATACAATATAAACATATGTGCATTTGTATACATGTATATGTATGTATGTAGTAGGTAATGAGCGGTTGTCGGTAAAAGCGGATATAAAATCGCAAATTTCAATAATTTTTATTAAATTTATTAAATCAATTTATAGTCTGCTTTAAATTTAAATAAGCATTTTTTAATGATAATTTATTTAAGTAAAACAAGCCTGTAAGTTATGGCTTCGAGTGAGGTCCTCGGACTGAAATACGATAAATATACATATGTTTTCCGTTAAGTGAATAGCTAAAGAAATGTGTACATACATATATAAGTACTCGTTCACTGCTGTCTTGAAAAAGTAACGGTAATTTTCGATTTTTTAATAAAAATTTTTTATTCATTTGTCTACATTAATGTTGTCGCCTTCAAAATAGTTCCCATTCGATATTATGCACTTATGCCAGCACTTTTTTTACTCGTCGAAATACTTTTCAAACTCGATCTTTGGAAT
This sequence comes from Bactrocera latifrons, assembly GCF_001853355.1. Taxonomy (NCBI): domain Eukaryota; kingdom Metazoa; phylum Arthropoda; class Insecta; order Diptera; family Tephritidae; genus Bactrocera; species Bactrocera latifrons. The sequence continues at coordinate 25,179 of NW_017537424.1, forward strand.
AACATTTAACTCTTTCAGCGATACGCTTTTACCGTCTTTTGAGGTTCTCTTTGCTTTTAGAAATATGACCGAGAAATTACAAGAAGCCATTTATAGTGAAAATGGAGGTTGAGGCATCGTTCCAGTATTGTTTTTAGTCAAGAATTCCGGAAAAAATCCCTTGATCCATTTCTTTTAACAAACGAAAATCGTCAAACTCATAAAAACACGTCTAACCTTATCGGATGCCACAGACAAAGTAAGCAATGAAAACAAATAAAAACTTTATCGCACTTAAGGGTCAATTGACAATTGGACATTTTGAATCTGGGAAATTTTTATTTTAAAATTCCCATTAATTATGTACACCTCGCATGAATTTTTTCAGATTTCGAAAGTAATAAAATTTCACTTCAAGAAAGATCTTGACTAAAACACAAAATTGATGTTACATTACCTATAAAAATAACCATCTATAAGGTAACTACCGGTAAGATAAGATCTATGAGTTGTTCGAAAGGAGTTTAGTGTTCGCATTCAGTTCTATTTTCCGACAATTTTAGTAGATTTACACTGGAGAAACGTTTTCTGGAGGCTTGGTAAGGTGCCTGAGCTTTAAAGCATCTACATATGAAGTACATACATTATGTATATGGATTTCGACCACTGTAAGGTTATTCGGGCTTTTGCTATAATAAATTCTTTCATATTCCATAAATATTTTAGATATAAAACACAATTGTGTTTTTTAATGTAGATGATAGCAATTAGAGGAGTAGCAATGAATGAACAATTAAACTTTAGGGAAAAGAAATTTGAAAAAAATATAAATGAAGGGTTATATGGTGGACGATTTTTTGCACGCAACTTATGGAATTGTATTAAATTTTACCAAACACAATGCTAAGAAGTTAAAAACTAATATATTAATGTTTTTAATTCATAATTTATACATACATACATCCAGTTAATATGATCACAGATTAGAAATACTTTACGCTTAGCATATAAACTTTCAATTAAAATTTTGCAAATGCTAGTTAAAATTACTCAGACCGACCAATGATGAAATCTGTTGTTCCCTAGATGTACCCCAGAGGACTCCAATCGAACTGAAACCGAAGTAATTGAATTTTTGTAAAAATATCCCTAAAATGAGAACTAAATATGTATCTAAATGTATCCGAAAATAAATTTTTAAAATTTCGACATCCACCAGCGCCACTTAGCGATGAATGACGCAACAGAAAATGACAAAAATTGATTTGAAACCTTACAATGTTTTGGAAACCAGAGTAGCTCAAAGGCCGTATAAGCTCACATTTGTGGCATAGCATTACCTAGAGGACTGAGAATATGTATTATGGTCTATCGATCTTAAACGAAAATAAAAAACACAAATAATTTTTACTGTACTTAATTATTTAAACTAGTTTGACTCTCACTTTATGTGAAAATTTTCAAAAAAAAAATAAATATTTTTTAGATTTTGAATAACATAATAAAACATACTCAATAGAGCGAGTCGATTTTTTACAATGTTTTTTTTTTAACAATAAACATCTACTGATCATTCTAAACAACTTCGCCTAAGAGACTAGGGGTCTAAAACCGGTTTCGAGCCAGATGAGCACCCTGTAAATGTTATTTGTACGTCTGAAAGCATTCCTTCACACCGTTGCGCAATAAAAATAGCGACACCTCTCCAATCCAATAGTTTTGGCTTAGTTTTCTGCCAGCGATAGTTAATGTACATGACAATCACGTACGGGTTTAAATAACTGTCAATACGAGTACTTGCGAACAAAGCAGTCACCCACGTTTGCGAACCCTCTAAACTTCGCTGGCAAGCAATCTTACATATGTATGTATATATATATTTATATGCTTAAAGGTGCAGTGTTTTTGCTGTTGGCATGTACTCCCTCATTCACATATTTGCATACACTTCAGTATGTATAGTATTTGGCAACTTTTTCACATTTATTTTTTCGTCACTTAATGGTCACTTATACGCCGTGACGTACACAGAAACACTCTCTCATTAATATGCTGTCAACAGAAAATTGTAAAATGTTCAATATTTACATTTGCAGGGAGACAACATTTTTTGTGCGGATTGGATACTACTACACAAAAAATTTTTTTATATAAATAAAGGTGTATTTTTATATATTATGAAATACATACTTATAGATAAGTTTTATTATTAAAAAATTTCAAGCACAAATTTTTCTGAAATCCATTTTTCTATTCAACTAAAATTACAAATAAATGCCTATGTTCCTGTAAGGTCCGTCTGCCATAGAGAAAATTCAGTTTGAAGGTTGGCGAATTGTAATCAATTAATTTTTGGATAGTGCTGTTATAAAGAGTGATACATTTCGAGGTTCCCTACTTTTGTTTTTTTTTTTTTTAAGAAAAAACACAAAACTTTCAAATTTAGTGGGAAATGTTTATTATCATTCGAAAGAAGAAGATTATTTCTTTCAAATGTTTGGCCGCGACTATGTCTCAAATGGTCCATGCGTTGAGTCCAATTTTCGATGACTTGTTCGAGCATTTCGACTGGTAACTGGCTCCAAGGCCTGAACGAAGACGTCATATACTTTAGACTTTACATAAACCTACAGGAAGTAGTCTAACGGTGTGAAATCACACGATTTTGGTGGCCAATCGACCTGAGCAAAACTCGAAATTGTCTGCTCACCAAAGTGCCGATGATTTCACCGGCCCACAAAACACACGTAACCGTTGTTTTATCTGGATGTAATGGCAGCTCTTGAATCTCTTGACTCTCTTCTTCCCAAATGCGAAAGTTTGCAAAATTAGGCTCGAATTCGTCGGATATTCTTGGATCTTTCCATAAGCGCATAGAACGAAGCGATGTCGCTTGGAAAAGTCGAGCGGCCTCAAATCTTGCAGACGGAGTACGCTTAAGATCTCGTCGTAAAATGCGTCAAGTCGTTCCATACGGCGAACGGCGCAGAATCGCACAGCTTCGGATAAAATGTATCCAGTCATAAGACAAACAATCAGTACGTTTGCCCTTTGGCTTGCCTTTTCACTATATAAAAGTTGTAAAAACCAGCAGAAGCACCGAAAACAATATCAACTCTGAAACTGGAGAGAGAACTCTTTTTAATTCAATTGCTGCTTCGTATCGAGATAACAGAGATTTAGTATCAAATCTAACAAATCTAAGGCATAGAAGCCTAGAATCAGCAACAGCAACGACCCGGTTTTATATCCGCCCAAGAACTATCAACTAGTTAAAAATTATCAAAATATTTGGTGAATATTTTCTGTCCCTTTAACACCAACAACTTTTTAAAAACTTTCCAACTCTAAAAAGTTTTCAAATTAGCGCCAGCGTAGGGAAAACTAAGAAGAATACGATTCGTCTTTAACTTGTTATTTTGGAGAGGTGCGCGATTGCGCAGAGTGTGCGGATCAAAATCGCCTAACCGGTTATATACCGCCCAACGAGAAGAAGAATGCATAATTTCCGGGGTGTCGATCAAAAGCATAGTAAATTGCTATCGTTAAACGGCTAATTTAAACATTTTAGTTCTATTTCCACAAAATTAGTTCAAACAAAGTTAGTCGATGGCCTCTAAAACCAGTTCAAAACCAGTTAGAATATTCGCGACAACATGCCGTTAGTTATTACTCAGTTCTATCACACGATTGTTGTTGTTTTTAATTTATTTCTATGTTCACCTGAATAAATAAAAGCTTTCAATATTTACGTATGCAGAACTTATTCTCCGAAATATTGTTTGCATAATTTTTCATGTTAAATCTGATCACTTAGCACTTGTTGCGTTCCTTTCGTCGCACAAAAAGTGAAATTGAGTCTTAAATCAAAGTGCGAAATTCCCCAATTCCGTCATACGTCGATGAGAAATGTGTCATCGGCACAGATACTCGACCGTCTGCGGCTAACGTAAAATCTTTGAAAACCCCAAACTGCGCAAGATTTATCGCCGCTTGTCTGTCTGTTTGTTTGCCTGTCTTTAATGCTACCGCGTGCTCGTATCTTCCAGCTGCCGTTTTACGAAACTCAAAATCCGAAATTAACACAAAATGACACGCTCCGATACCTTTGCAGAATACATAATTGCGCATGCGCACAAAATTCTTCTTCTGCCATAGGGTAGCGTTTACACATGCGCAGAAGCAAATCTCGTATATACATACATACATATGTAGATAGATATATATGCATGTGTTAAAGAACCACTGAACCGAAAATTTTATGGAGCAATTCCTACATTGCATCTATGGCAGGAGCTGCCGCACGTACTCTGTATACAGCTATTTACATATGCTTGTGCATACATATGTACATACAAACACACATGCAGGTATTTATGTCGGTTAATTTTAGACGTAAATGTCTGGTAGTTAGCAAATCGGTAGCGCAATCTAGCCACCGTAGCATTATTTTATTATCAATGTTGTTGTTTTTATTTTTTCTTTCTGCCTCGAGAGTACGCAACTGGAGTAGATGCTTATCTGGTAGTTGAATAGAAGTTCGTGGGTCGTTATGGGTCGTGAGCTCCAAACCCAAGGGAGCCGAAGTTCTAAAAAAGAACTCTTAACAAGCCTCTTAATGGGTTTCTTCCTCAAAAATCTTGTTTTAAAGTATTTAGAGTTGGATTGGTTCCTCCAATAATAGAGTACATCTCCGGTCAAATATCTATCAAAGCATTTACTTCATTTTTAATGGGTGATCCAAGTAGAGGTACTTTTTTCAATCGCCTTTTTTTTAGAGATCACGAGTCGTGTCAAACTGTCACGTCATGCATAGAGAGTGGTTTCTGCGCCGTTCGCACCAACTCGCATTTTACGTCGATCTCTTAAATTGAAACCGCTTGACCTCCTCAAACGACATCGCCTCGTTCTATAAGCTCTTGAAAAGTTTCAAGAACATCCGACGTTTTCGAGGCAAATTTAAGACTCAAGCAAAATTCTCGCATTTGGGACGAAGAGCAACCTGAAGAGATTCAAAGGTTGTCATTTCATCCAGAAAAAGCAACAGTTTGTATGCTTTGTGGGCCAGTGGCCGTTATCGTGCCCTGATAACCGACTGTTTGATGCCTGAAATTGATGTTCATGATCTCGGCGATATTTGGTTACAACAAGACAGTGTCACTTCCCACACATCGCATCAATCAGTGGATTTATTGAGTGAATACTTCGGTGAGCCAGTTGATTAGCCACCAAGATCGTGTGATATTACACCGTTAGTCTCTTTGCTGTGGTTATATGTTAAGTCTAACATATCCCGCTTTAATTCAGGACTTGGAGCAAAATAGCACGCTTGTCATTCACCAGTGTTTCACCCAGTCGAAAACAGCAGGCAATCTCGAAATGAAGCACCCTTTATATAGTTAATATGCATTTTTAAACATCTCCATCTCTAGATTCCTATAAATATTATATACAAATTTTCAGAGGTATTTCCCTAAAAATACTGAGAATTTTATAAAAGGAAATCTTAAAAATCAGACTATTGTCATCGGAATAAATAACCTTTTACACTCATATTCATCAAGAATCTGAAACATTTTATATATATTTCTATGTGTTTTGCATTCGGAGATTATTGAATAAGTATACATGCATATAATAAAAAAGTGCGGAAGAATATATTATTTTTTATATCGATTTCCGGTTGCAATCACTTTGAAACAAGTGACAAACAGAAATATAAAATTGGTGTACCTGACCAGAATGTGAAATTTTTTATATTAAATAAGTCTTGAAAATCCACTCATATTGAAACATATTGTTTTGATTATAAAATGCTTACATATTGGATATATTGGATATATTGGACAGCGGAAGCGTAAAAGTATATGATACATATTTTTCGAATTTGAAATATAATACTTATTAGATCATTTTTAATAAATGTAAATGTGTATGTATATAGTATATATGTAGAACAGAAGTCTTCAGAGAAATGGTGTACTTCTCTGCTTGTTACATTTAAATTCATTTGAATTGTCAAAAAGTTTCCTATGAAAGCAACAAAATGAGACAATTATCATTATTAGTAAAGCTGCATTCATTTGGTATAACCGGTTGCTGAGCTGTATTTATTTATATCAGTTGTTTGTTCGTTTCACCACTTTCAAAGTTTTGCTGATTCGATACTGCTTATAGAGTTGTTAGAGTATCAAGTTGAAAACATACATATATGTATAAGAAGTTTTTTTAGTAATTTTCCATAATTTAGGCCAAATTTTACCATAAATAGAGTTTCAAGCCATATTAATCTCACAAGCAGTTTTGCTGAGCCTAAGGAAAGTGCTCTCTTTGCCTTACTAGGAGTGTGTGATAGATAGACTTCTGATATATCGAGTAATATGAGCAGTAACATTTTTCCATGTTAATAAAATATAGTCGCAACAAGTCAAGCTAAGATTCGCTTGCTGCGAAGCTATAATATCCTTTACAAATACAATAAAATTCCTTATAAGAACTTGATTTTGATAAAACAGTTTGAATAGCAAGTATATATAATAACATAATGACTCGATCTGAGCAATTTCTTTAGAGATTGTACAGATGCCTTAGATAATATTTCATGCAAAATTTATTGAAGATATCTCGTCTAATGAAAAGATTTTCCATACAAGCATTTTATTCCAATTGTTCAGTCTCTATTACAGCTGTATGCTCTAGTGCTCCAATATCGGCCGATGGGACAAATTAGCAGCTTTTTAGAAGGGAAAAAAAGTTTTGTAAAAAAAATTCAGATGGATATCTCAAAAACTTCAGAACTAATTCGCGTATATATAGACAGACGAAAATCGCTCAATCAACTCAGCCGGTCACGCTGATCATTTAGATATATATTGTATATTTTCCACATTTCCTTCTCCGAAATGTGTTATATATGGCAGTAAAAGAGTTCTTGAGTCAGTAAAATTCAATATAAAAATTGAAAATAAACTAATTTTTCACTACCTGTACAAAATTTTTAAGCTATCTTTCGCTTTCTGCGTTAAGGAATGGTATATTGTAAACTGATATTAAGTATAGAGGATTAAACAAAATTGTTTGAAAACTATCACAGTCAGAGTCACAGTTTCCGGGCTTCAAATTTGGATCCATTTCAGTACCGTTTGAATGAATTGACTTGGAAATGGTCAATTTATCGCTATTGCACTCGTTATAGTTCTTGAACGGTAATGGGTTTTTATCGGTTTTATCTGAAAAAACTTGAAACCACAAAGATTTTAACATAAGATTATGCGCGCTTCGATATTTTATGCTCACTATAGTAAGTCAAGATGGGTTGTTCGATAAGTAAAAAATGTATTCGCCTCATCTTTTGAAAAGAAGCTGTCGTAAATTATACACTATTATTAGTAGTAGTTTTATAGCGACAATGCTGACAAACCTCGGTTGATGATAAAAATAATAAAGCAACTGAATTCTAACGTATCTCAAACCCCTAAGTTCATCAGCTTTTTGTCACACACTTATCGGCATTTATGTATCTCACTCTAATATAAATATCGTACCAAGTCAGCTCTGGCGCTTATCAGCTCGTAGAAAACATATTTTATTATAAAATATATTTTCAACTGCACTTTACTTCTCGCTCAAACCACATCCGCCTTCTTATCAGTAAGCGTGTAAATTAATCAATATAACCATCAGTTATACAAGAAATAATATATATAAATGTATAAAAATAATAATCACTAATCACTTAACATTTCACACTTCTCTCGCCCCACAGATGTCGTACCTCTACTCGACGTTCGGTCAATTGGTCAGCGTGCACTGCAAAGCCACCGCCGCCAGCACAGCGAAGCCAGTGAACGAGTGCAAGCGCGACTTGCTCGCCTATGGCTATGAGAAACTACAAACGTTCAGCGACGCACAGTTGGATCTGCTGGATCCCTATCAACGAGCCGCCAATGAACTTAGTAAGTTGACAAGTGCAATAAAATAAACAAAAAACAAAAACAAATGTTTTTACATAAAACTTTGGAAATCAGTTGTTGGTGCGCAATGCTTGGTAGTGTATTTGTGTATGTATGCATGTGTGTATATTTATGTATTTACATTTATACGCGAGTCGATATTTATAGGCGCCGCTTAATTGACTTCCGCAACGGCATTTACTACTAATTGTGTTTACCTATTCATCAATTTTATTGTGCAATTAAATAAATACAATGTTTTGCTATCGACATCGTTCAACTAAAATTTTGCATAAAAGTAAAAAATACAACTTTATAAGTTTATATGAAGGTTTCTTTAGGCTTTAGATTAGATAAGTAAAAGAGGACTGGACCGCAACCTAGGGTCCACTGTGCCCACTCCTAAGTCACAATATCTCAACTAGCACCAGCAAATTGATAAACTGTTAGATGCTATTGAGGCGATGTGATCTTCTTTCAAACTCCAAGTCGCAGAACTAAGTTTTTCCAACTTAACATTTCGGATGATTAGGAGTTGTTGAAAATGCATCTCCCTAGTCGCTGTTTCATTATTGCGGAGCAGCATCTTTATGGTGTGGCGACCTGCCACAATGAAAATTTTCGGCCCCACCATGTTGGTGCATGCTGCGGAGCAGGCAAGCTCCTCAGCCAGTTCATTCCCGTCTATACCTTTGTGGCACTGGCCACCAGTCCGGAGCTGTATGGAAGCTCAACTG